>NC_058130.1:299693186-299706225 GCF_016433145.1 Gracilinanus agilis | reverse complement strand
TTATATGGCAATAAATATAACAATTTAGGAGATATGGAAGAATATTTACAAAAATATAAACTGCCTAGATTAACAGCAGAAGAAATAGAATACCTAAATAATCCCATATCAAAAAAAGAAATTGAACAAGCCATCAAAGAACTCCCTAAGAAAAAATCGCCAGGGCCTGATGGATTCACAAGTGAATTCTATCAGACATTCAAAGAGCAACTAATCCCAATATTATACAAATTATTTGATGTAATAAGCAAAGAAGGAGTCCTACAAATTCCTTTTATGACACAAATATGGTACTGATTCCAAAGCCAGGTAGATCAAAAACAGAGAAAGAAAACTACAGACCAATCTCTCTAATGAACATAGATGCAAAAATCTTAAATAGAATACTAGCAAAGAGATTCCATCAAGTAATCAAGAGGATCATCCACCATGATCAGGGGGGATTTATACCACGAATGCAAGGATGGTTCAACATTAGGAAAACCATCCATATAATTGACCATATCAACAATCTAACAACCAAAATCACATGATTATCTCAATAGATGCTGAAAAAGCCTTTGACAAAATACAGCACACATTCCTATTGAAAACACTGAAAAGTATAGGAACAGAAGGACCTTTCGTAAAATTAATAAACAGAATATACCTAAAACCATCAACAAACATCATATGCAATGGGGATAAATTAGAAGCCTTCCCAATAAGATCAGGAGTAAAACAACGTTGCCCATTATCACCTCTATTATTCAACATAGTACTAGAAACACTAGCAGTAGCAATTAGAGAAGAAAAAGAAATTGAAGGTATCAAAATAGGCAATGAAGAGACTAATCTATCACTCTTTGCAGATGATATGATGGTCTACTTAAAAAATCCCACAGAATCAACTAAGAAGCTTGTAGATACAATCAACAACTTTAGCAAAGTTGCAGGATACAAAATAAATGTACATAAATAATCAGCATTTCTATATATTGCCAACACATTAGAGCAGCAAGAGGTAGAAAGAGAAACACCATTTAAAATCATCCTAGACAATATAAAATACTTAGGAATCTATCTGCCAAAACAAATACAGGAATTATACTAACATAACTACAAAACACTTTCCAAACAAATAAAACGAGATCTTAACAATTGGAAAAGCATCGATTGCTCATGGGTAGGATGAACTAACATAATAAAAATGACCATTCTACCCAAATTAATTTACCTATTTAGCTCCATACCTATCAAACTACCAAAAAACTTCTTTAATGAATTAGGAAAAACTATAACAAAGTTCATTTGGAATAACAAAATTTCAAGAATATCAAGGGAAATAATGAAAAAAAAATGTGAAGGAAGGGGAACTAGCAGTACCAGATATTAGTTTATCTTATAAAGCAGCAGTCATTGAAAAAATATGGTGCTGGCTAAGAGACAGAAGGGAGGATCAGTGGAATAGACTTGGGGTAAATGCCATCAGCAAGACAGTGTATGATAAACCGAAAGACCCCAACTTTGGGGACATGAATCCACTATTTGACAAAAACTGCTGGAAAACAATATGGGAGAGATTAGGTTTAGATAAACATCTCACACCCTACACCAAAATAAATTCAGAATGGGTGAATGATTTGAATATAAAGAGGAAAACTATAAATAAGTTAAGTGAACACAGAATAGTATACTTGTCAGATCTCTGGGAAAGGAAAGATTTTAAAACTAAGCAAGAGTTAGAGAAAATTACAAAATTAAAATTAAATGGTTTTGGTTATATTAAACTAAAAAGCTTTTGTACAAACAAAAACAATGTAGGCAAAATCAGAAGAGAAACAACAAATTGGGAAAAAATCTTTATAACAAAAAACTCTGACAGGGGTCTAATTTCTTAAATAAACAAGGATAAAAACCAATTGTATGAACAATCAAGCCATTTCCCAATTGATAAATGGGCAAGAGACATGAATTGGCAATTTTCAGGTAAAGAAATCAAAAGTATCAATAAGCACATGAGAAAGTGTTCTAAATCTCTAATAATTAGAGAAATGCAAATCAAAACAACTCTGAGGTATCACCTACCACCTAGCAGATTGGTTAAAATGAAAGAAGGGGAGAGTACTGAATGCTGGAGGGAATGTGGCCAAATTGGGACATTAATGCATTGCTGGTGGAGTTGTGAGCTGATACAACCATTCTGGCTGGCAATATGGAACTATGCTCAAAGGGCTATAAAAGAATGCCTGCCCTTTGATCCAGCCATACCATTGTTGGGTTTGTACCCCAAAGAGATCATAGATAAACAGACTTGTACTAAAACATTTATAGCTGCGTTTTTTGTGGTGGCATAGACCTGGAAAAGGAGGGTATGTCCTTCAATTGGGGAATGGCTGAACAAATTGTGGTATATGCTGGTGATGGAATACTATTGTGCTCAAAGGAATAATAAACTGGAGGAATTCTAAGTGAACTGGAAAGACCTCCAGGAATTGATGCAGAGTGAAAGGACACAGAGAATGATATTCTATGATAAAATCAAATGTAATGGGCTCCTGTACCAGCAGCACTGCAATGACACAGGACACATCTGAGGGATTTATGGTAAAGATGCTACCGACATTCAGAGGAAGAACTGCAGGAGTGGAAACATAGAAGAAAAACAACTGCTTGAATGCATGGGTTGAGATGGTCATGATTGGATGTAGACTTGAAACTACCAGACCATTGAAACTTACAACAATTTGGAAATAGGTTTTGATAAATGACACATGTTAAAAGTAGTGGAATTGTGCATTGGCCATGGGTGGGGGCAGTGCGGTGGGGGAAGGGGCAATAGGAGCATGAATCATGTAACCATGTTAAAAATGAATATTAATAAATGTTTAAAAAATAATGGCTAACAGACTCATGGCTTGAAAGATTTAATTTTTTAAATAGGAAACCACAATATTACTTTAGAACTTTCATACTTAGCATAAAACCTTAAATTTAATTTCTTACAATAGCATAGGGAAATTTTCTTATTTACTGGATCAATTGTCAAGTCCTGAAGGTTTTAGGGAAATACTCATTCATTTCCAAGTAAGCCTCACTTGAGAATCCCCAACCCACAATGGAACAATTTTCAATAAACTTTGTGAATCAGTGCCAGTGGATCAGTGGCAAGGTAGGGACGACTTCACTGTGATATCTTTGTCAAGAGTTCCAACATAAATTACAAGAGGTTGGAGTGGATCATAGTACACATAATGCAAACTAATCACTACTTGTTAATTGATGGATAATTGGTTTTCATATTTATGAACTGTGTCTTCCACAAATAATATAGTAAAATCTTATTCTTTCTCTTATCTCCATCCCTAACATAGTATTTAACACATAGTAAGCACAAATCTTTATTATTTAATTGATTGACTGTTGGGTTTTATGTTTTTATCTCTTAAATGAAAACGTTCTGAGGGCAGGGACTATTTTACTCTTTTCTTGATATCAGTATCTGACACATAGTAAGCAAGTAATAAATGAATTTGTAAGATTGAGATAAATATAATGACATTTAAAAGTCTTAAGAGGGGGCAGCTGGGTAGCTCAGTGGATTGAGAGCCAGGCCTAGAGACGGGAGGTCCTAGGTTCAAATCTGGCCTCAGACACTTCCCAGCTGTGTGACCCTGGGCAAGTCACTTGACCCCCATTGCCTACCCTTACCACTCTTCTGCCTTGGAGCCAATACACAGTATTGACTCCAAGACGGAAGGTAAGGGTTTAAAAAAAAAAAAGTCTTAAGAGTATGAATCCCCAGTCATCACTATCAGCAACACTCTCCAAAATGGTGAACTAGACCCAGTGGCTGGCTAGCCACTGCCTTCTTGGCTAGAGAGGATGTATAGCCAGCATATGCTAAAAAGACAAACAAACAAAAACTCTGCAAAGTTTGTCAAATTTTCAATTGTTTTCCTTTTTTTCAGGAACTGGGCCTCTGGATTCAGGTATTAAGGAAAATTTTTTAGCTGTAGTCTCTGCCAAGGCTTCCTGAATTCACATCACCCCCCCACCCCCAAACTGCTAATGTTGTCTCCAATACCACTACAATTTACCCTTCCTTTCCTGGAGGAGGTTGTGTTGGTGGCACTCCTGCTGAAAACACCAACAGGTCTCCTGGCTTAAGATCTACCACAACTCCATGTGGAGATCAGGACTTGAGAGACCTTGCTGGGTCTCTGAGAGTCAGCCCAGGTAAAAGTTGGATTTTGTACCTCTCCCCTGACTACGCTCAAACTCCTTCCCCTCTAATTGAAATCCCTGGCTTTGGCTGCTGATTATATCCCAGAATCAAACCCCACTTGCTCCTCCAGAACACAAAACACATAATAAATATTATATAATTTGATCCTCAAAGTCTTTAGAGGGAAACATTTGTTTTATCTCCATTTTACAGATGAGGAAAGTGAAATTCAAGGCTAAGTGACTTGTTTGGTTTCATTAAAGTAGTCTAAGGCCTTCCTTATTTTATGTGCAGAACTTTACCCATTGTACAATTACTGAAATTAATCCAATCAGTATTACACGAGATCTGGTAGCCTCCACACTAAAAGACCTTTTCATGTTTCTCTTGATTTTTGTGGTTAGATATAAAACTTTCTGTTTAGTTCTGGTCTATTCTTTACAAATACTTGGAAATCTTCCCCTGGAAGTATATAGTCAGTTCTGAAAGGTAGGTGATCCTTAGTTGTAGATTCAATTCTCTTGCCTTTCTGAATATCATATTCCAAGCCTTGCATCCTTTTAACGTGGAGGCTGCCAGATCATGTGTAATCCTGATTGGTGCTACTTGATATCTGAATTGTCTCTTTCTGGTTTCTTGTAATATTTTTTACTTAATTTCGAAACTCTTGAAGTTGGCAATTATATTCCTGGGGGTTGATTTTTGAGGGTTTAGTGTAGAGGGTGATCAATGGATCCTTTCAATGTCTATTTTTTCCTCTTGTTGAAGAACATCAGGGCAGTTTTCTTGAATAATTTCTTGTAGTATGGTATCCCATTTTCTCTTAATTTCTGATTTTTCAGTAAGACCAATGATTCCCACATTGTCTCTTCTAGACGTGTTTTCTTGATCTGTGATTCTATCAGTGAGATATTTCATATTTCCTTCTATTTTGTCATTCTTTTGATTTTACTTTATTGTTCTTGCTGTCTTGCAAGACCATTTGATTCTACTTGGCCAATTCTAGTGTATAGAGACTGTTTTTCTGCTATAATCTTCTGACTTTCCTTTTCAGTTTGGTCTATCCAATTTTCAAGCTGTTTAATTTTCATCTCCAATTTGCTTATCAATTCTTTTGATTTTGGAGCATCTTTCTCCAATTGGGAGATTCTGTCTTTTAACCTGTGAATTTCCTTTTGAGCTATTTCCCACTTTTCTTGCCAAATCACTTCCATCTTTCTCATCATCTCAGATTTGAACTCTTCAAGAGCTTGTGACCAATTTTCATTGTTTGGTAAGGTTTGGATGTGATTACTTGTTTGTCCTTTTCTACTGTCTGCTTTGTTATCTGGATTTTTCTTTGTAGAAGTTATCAAGTGTTAATGCTTTCTTCTTGTTCGTTCTCTTGGGTAGTTATTGCACAATGCTTGCCATTATTATTATGCTGTTTTTCTTTCTCAGTCAGAAGTCTGGGTGAGGCAGTCAGGCTCTCTGTCTATAGAGCTGTGGAGCAGTTTTTGTCTGAGTCACAGTGCAGTGATGCCCCTCTAAGCTTTATCCTCATGCCCAAGGTCCATACTAGTTTCCTGGGGTCTCAAGACTAGCTGTTCTCAGGGTCAAGCTTCCTGGTGGTCCCCTTGCTTGCTCCTTTGTCTGAGGCTCCTTTAAGAGTCTGAGCACTGCTTCCACATTCCAGCACCCCTCCACCCTAGGTCCATGCCCAAAGTCCACTCTCTTTAGCTTCTTGGGATCTTAAGTCTTGCTGCTCTTAGGACCCAGTTCCTGGTGGTCTCAGATAGCTGCCAAGAACTTAGTGAATGCCTCAACTTGCTCTAACTCTTGTGCACTGGCTTTGGCACTGTAGGTGGTATGGGGGGATAGGGTGATTAGCTCTCATTTTAGTGAAAGCTATTTCACCCCTTTATAGCATGGAAATGCCCAGATTCCATGTACCTGAAATGTTGTGCTCTATTGTGGGGTCCCTTAGTTCATCTGGATTTGTTTTTCGTGTGCTTTTGAAGTATTATATGAAGGTGGGTTAGGACAGTTCAATATCCTGCTTCTCCTCTGCAGCCATCTTAAACCGGAAGTCATTGCTATGCTTTTTAGTGTTTTTAATACGAATGGTTGATATATAAATAAATAAACAAACAAACAAACAAACAAGTAAATAAATAAATAAATACGCGAACAAGCAAACTAATTAATTAATTAATTGGTTGATTGCTGAGATGGCAGATAAATAAATAAATAAATATATAGTCTAAGAATTTTTCTGCATCCATGGAGATAATCATGTGATTTCTGTTAGCTCGATTATTGATATGGTCAACTATACTGTCATTTTTTCTCAATATTAAATTAGCCTTACATTTCTGGTGTAAATCCCACTTGATCATAATGAATAAACATTGTGATATAATGCTATAGTCTCTTTGCTAGTATCTTATTTAAGATATTTGCATCAATGTTCATTAAGGAAATTGATCTTTAATATTAAAGGATATTTTTATTGTTTTAGGCCATTAATGTCAAAAGTTATAGCTGTCCACTTAAAACAACTTAGCTTTAATTTGCAAAAAATGGAAATAATATTCTAATATTTCTATAATCTGTTGAACTAACATTGTGTGTATTCTGTTTCAAGATTCAGTAAGAATAAGCACTGATGGGCCCTGAGCTTCCAAGTTTGCCCTTTTGTGTTCTTCTTTTGTTATGAAGACCTCTCACCTTTCTTCATAAAAGTCCCTTTTCTTAAAAAAGCAGGACCATAACTTTCCTTAGGAAGCATGTTGCTTTGTTTCTTTGGACTCTGAGCTGGGATAAAGGAAGGAAGAGTGAGAGGTTAGGAAAAAAAAACCTTCTTGAACGGGAAAAGATCTGCCAAGTTCACAAAGAAAAGGAAAATATCAAGCAGCTCAATAAACTGATAAATGAACTGGTCAAATTCAAGAATTCAAGTCATTTACCTTCATGCTGGTAGATGAAAGACAAATATTCACTGAAAACTTTGCAAAGGCAGAAGGTACAAGACCTTACACAGAAGCAAAAGGAAGAAGAGAAGCCAAAAGATATTACTTTAAAATCCAGAGAAGATGGGCAAAAACTGCTCAATCTAGAAGTAGACTTTGAACATGTCTTCAAGATTTTCTCAAGAGCATGAGGAAATGAATACTAAGTTGGCCGATCAGGAATCAAACAACAGGCAGCTTTGACTTAAGCTGGTTGGTTTAACTTGAAGAATTGAGGAACTAGAAGAAACCAATAAGAATCTTGAAAAGTTTGAGGAAGAACTTCAGGAGTTAAGAGATGAAATAGCCAAAAGGCAATGTGGGAACTCTGGCCTTATGGTGGAAATGGAAACCCCCCCCAAAACTCATACTAGAAATGGAGAACAAAGATGAGGAGATCACAAATATAGAATCCCAATGTTGAGAATTGAAGAAGAAACTGCGAGAAGAAGACTGCAGAAGGAGCTCAGACTTGAAGTTGAGAAGTTACAGAAGAGGATGGCTGAATTGGAAAAGTTGAAAAAGTCTTTCAGCAAGAGCAAATCAGAATGCACACAGCTGCACTTGAATCTAGAAAAATAAAAATAAAACTTAACCAAACATGTAATAAATGAATTGTAAATGGTGAAAAGTCTGGTTAAAGACCTTGAATCTTCTGAAATCCAAATACAAAAGATTGAATTGAGTTTAAAAGATGATCTAGCAAAGCGGAAGTTGTTTACTGTGATGCTGGTCAATGAAAGGAAAAATATGATAGACAAAATAAAACAAGAAGAAAGAAAAGTAAATGGTCTCAATAAAAATTTCAAGGTGGAACAAGGGAAGGTTATGGATGTGACTGAGAAACAAATTGATGAAAGTGAGAAGCTTTCAAAACTTAAATCTGAAATGGAGGAAAAGATATATACCTTGACAAAAGAACAAAATGAGTTAATGGGAAGGTTGAAAAATGAAGAGGAAAATTCCTCAGACTGATTAAAGAAGAGGCTAGATGTCATAGAAGAAGTTGAGAGAGAAATAATCAAAAACAGATCCCAAAAATGACTCAAACAAACCTGCTCAGAAGATGACAAGATGAAAGAAATAAAGCTGGGAATAGAAAGAATGAAGGAGACGATGAAGAGAGAGGATGAATATGATCAGCTGGGTCAGAAATTCAGAACTGAGCAGGACAAAGCTAATTTCTTCTCTCAATATCTAGAGGAGATAAAGCACTAGATTTCAAAAAACAAAGCAGTTTAGAAAGAGGCTTTAAGACAGGAGGCCAAGCTAAGACACCAGTTCCAGCTGGAATAGGTCAAGAGCCAAGATTTGAAGGCTGAAGTACAGGCTCTGAAAGAGAAGATTAATGAATTAATGAACAAAGAAGACCAGCTTTTTCAGCTACGGGTGGATTATTCAGTTCTTCAACAAAGGTTTATGGAGGAAGGAAGCAAAAACCAAAACATGGGACAGGAAATCTTAAACTTGACAAAAGAGTTAGAGCTCTCTAAGCATTATTGCTGAGCTCTAAGACCAAGTGTGAAGGAAGGATGGTAGATATTCCTGTAGCTTCTACTGTAGTGCAGACTGATATAAGCAATGAAGCAGCAGAGGAAGAAACCCTCGCTGTGAAAGGAAATCCTTTTAAGAAAAGAATCATATCATGAGGTATCTTTGGCAAGTGGGGTTTAAGAAGTCCATGGAGCAATCATTTGTATTGGATAGGTATTCTCCAGCAGCAAATGAGCTTATAATGAGGAAATCTTGGATCCCAAGGATGAAAAAAAGGGAAAAGTGTCCCTAAACATCTCCAGAGAAAGGGTCTTGAGCCAATTCCAGCCCAGGAGAGGTGGATCTTTCCCCAAACCAAGGCCAGCCTCTTCATATTCAGGTGACTCCTGATCATGAAAACAGGACAGCTACTTTGGAGACTAGTTAGTCCAACATCTGAAGATTTCTTTTCTAGCACCATCTTCATTCCTAATTTAGGGAACAAAAAACCATAAATCACCAATATTCCCTCACCAAATGTCATATCTCAGAAATTAAAAGGAAATGACAGAACACTGGGTTCAGAACATGCCATGTCACCAGTCATGATAACTATATTCTCAAGAGAGTAGGTCCCTGAGGGTGGCAAAGGAACTTTTATGAAGAGACCCACATCTCCCATTCAAATAATGACAGTATTAACATCTGCTGCATGAGCATCTCTGTCTCTCCCAAATCAAAGGAAATGCCCATGAGAAGGACTGCCTTCAAAGTAACCCTAGAAAAATAGACTGCTTCAACTCCAGGATGAAAATACAATTCCAATGCCAATGTAACTACATAGGACAACAAAATTCACATTCACTTGGGTTCCCAATTTAAAAGATCCCCTGGAGCCGCTGCTGAAGCAGCAAGTCCACTCATTACAGTTAGACCAGTCAATGTGACATCTGAAAAGGAGGTCAACATTGGCACAGCCCTTTGTTCTCCTAGGAACATCCTTTCCTCAAGGCCTGCAGCAAGCAAAGTTACAAGAACCATCACTATAACTCCTGCCACCACATCATCCCCCTGGGGAACCCAGTCAATGTTGGAACAAGATGGGTCATCTCAGAGGCTTACACCCACTTGCATTCCTACTTCAAAAGAAAGCATCATCATTCATCAGTTACAGATGAACTCTAGATGAAAAATTATACCACACATATACATTGTGCATCTCCTTTGAATCCCAGGTGGATGAATTTCACTTCTTTAGCCCTTTGTCATCACCATGGTCTTTTAAAAAAAGAATAAGTATTAACATTAAAATATTACCAATATTACTTTTTCTAAGATCATCAGTGGCTGTAGGAGCATTAGTGATTAGTTAAAATAACATTCAGTGGCCATGAAAGATGTATCCTCATGCCTTTTTTACTTCCTCACACAAACTCCTCTTGGGACATTGTGGCATCAAGAACAGTGTCCCACTAGGTTAGAAAAGCAAGAATGTGTTCTCTGTAGATAGAATTGATCCTCTAAATCCTGCTTGTCACATCATGCTAGTGGGGGAGAAGGAGAAAATTATCCCAAAAAGATATTCTCTGATTTGAGGCTTCCTGGCAATGAAATCCCTCTATCCTCTATTTTGCACCATTTTTCTTCTATTCTGCTTCATCACACTTAAATACATTGTTTTCCACATAAATGAATCCTTATTACCCTTTGGACATTTCTTTACTCAGATTCTATGTATACAATAACAACTTCATGGGAAAGAGGGAGATTTGACCAACTCCCACTCTAAATTTTACTGAGATTATTCATCCCGTAACAACTCTTGAATGTACATGGATTTGTTTCAAAAGTTTGCTTTGTGTCTCAATTTATTTTTTTAAGTGAGGCTTTAGACTGCACAGAGAACAGTAGAAACTATGTTGTTTTCAGAATCAGGAAATTTGGGTTCTAGTCAGTGCACTGTTGCCAACTGTGATTTTGGAATGGTCACGTCTTTCTGAATATAATTTCTCTATCTGTGTAGTGAGTATATTCTAGTGACATTCCTAGACTTAGGTGACTACATCTACCCTTTTATTTCAAAAGTACTCTGAGAGACTTGAGGAGGTCTTTACTCTGCCATCATTAACCAACACCATCACTATAATTTGACAACGACCAATACTCTGGATCACTTAATAAATTAATATCAATCAACTTTTTTAAAGCCCTCACCTTCTATCTTGGAAGTAATATTTTCTATTGGTTCCAAAGCAAAAGAGCACTAAGGGCCAAGCAATGGGGGTTAAGTGACTTGCTCAGGGTCACACAGCTAATCAATTAGCTTTCACAAAGAGATATTTGTTTCAAAGATAGAAGAAGAGTAAATGTTCCAGCATTTCTACCCAAAACATCAGAGATGTAGTTGTTAGTTCAGATCCTACATAACAAGAGTTCCATCAAGTTAATGTCTTGATATACCATGACTCCTGAACAAGTCCTTAACTCAGCTATCATTGGCCGGTGTTCTGAAGGGTCCTAAAGGTCATTCTTTTCTCATCAGAATATTTTACTGAAATGAATGAAAATCTGGATTATGAAATGTCAAGATGTTGAGGAACACATCTGATTTCTCAATACACATAAGATAAAAAATGGAGGCAACATCCCCTTCATCTTAAATGAAAAATGGTAAATTCAAAGGACCAAGACCTATTTCTCAGGGTGTCATGACTTTAATGGAAAGATATGCTTAAGACTTATCCATTTATAGCATATTCACTGACTAGTGTTGTGAGGAGGATTACTTAATAATTATTTAGGAGACCTAACAAGAAGGCCTTGAGAATTCCAAATGGAATGGGGAAGCAGGAAGTGTGGTTCTCTCTGAGACAGGCTCCATGGTGGTTGGGACAAGTTGTAACTGATGCTGGGAGAACTCAGAGGAAGTGGCATTTGTACCCTGATTCCCTGGGATCCTGAAGGAAGACTCATCTACTTGTAGGAGATTTTTGGTAGAGACTATTAATCCCAATCTGAGTTGCAGTTTAACTTGGGCTGAATTAGCTCCCAGAATCTACCCACCAGAAAGAGTACAGCTAGTGGTCCTGGAAGAGCTGCAACATCATGGGAGTGTGTCAGGACTCTGCTGTGAGGATACCCACTTCAGTCCTGCTATTCTTTGGGTTCTGCCTTGTTTAGGTCTCAGTTGAGTGTAGATAAGTACCTCCCCTGACCCTGTGGTTTGCCCTTAGTCTGGAAGTGTAGAAACCCCTAGTTCCCTTAATTAAATTTGTTACAAACTCTTGTCATTTGCTTGCTAGTTTCCATAGACCTCTTGTCTATAAGGTGCAGGGTGACAGTTAGGCCTAACTGCCACTTCTGTTAACAAACATTTTCCTTAGCAGTTAAACCCAGTCTCCCTAACTTGTTAAGTCCCCATCTTTTGTCATTCCTGTCTCCTATCCACCTCACTGAACCCACAAATAATATTTGAGTTAATTTTTCTGGTTTTCCCCATAAGAGTTTGGCACACTCAGATGTTTGGTTAACAGGGGGACAGGAAGTTCTCTCTTGGACACACAGAGCCAGACTGGAAGTCAGAGGATTCTGAATATTCTGTGGGGGTATACAGCCATTGGCTGTGGGCTGAAAGTTCTCAGCCAGTGGTGAACTACTCAGAACTGCTTACCGCCTACCCCAGGTCATTGATAAAATTTCTGTGAGATGACATGAGTGGTAGAGATAGAATAAAGTATCCAAAAAGACTGAGGTAAAGGAGATGGAAAAGAGCCAACTAAGGCCTTTAGAATAACACTGTAGTCAACTTCAGCCTTCTCATTTGGTAGGTTGTGAATTGACGAGAACCAGTTACAGAATGTCTACACGATGCTCATCTCACAGAAGTAGCCTATCCAGTTTCTAAGTTTGAAGAGGCATTGTCTGAGTTGCTCTGCACATGTGCCAGAACTCTGTTATATCTATAAAATTAATTAGGTAATCTCTCAGGTCCCTTGTATTCTATGATTATATTACTCATGATTCTATAAGGAGTATCAATCCCTTTTATTTGTCCTAAACTATGCTATTTAAGGCTTTGAATGGTGACTTTTGGTCTAGGATTAACTGACAAACACATGTTTATTCCACAATAATACTCTGAACTTTAAATTTAGCTTATTCAGCATTTTCAAGCTATTAGTTGTATTAAAATTGACTGAGGTACTGAGGCTTCCGGGTTAAGATGGCAGCAGAGTAAGAAGCAGCTCTAAACCTCTCCTGACCGAAACACACAAAACTCCTCAAGGGGACATAAAAACAAGTCCAGACGAACGGAGGAACCCCACAACAGGGCACAGCGTGGAAGGTACGTGGAATCGAGACATTTCCA
>NC_058130.1:299653571-299668376 GCF_016433145.1 Gracilinanus agilis | reverse complement strand
AAAGAAAGAAAGAAAGAAAGAAAGAAAGAAAGAAAGAAAGAAAGAGAAAGAAAGATGAATGGAAGGAAGGACAGAAGGCAGGAAGAAAGGAAGAAAGAAAGAAGAAAGGAAGGAATGAAGAATGGATTGATGGAAGGAAGGAAGGACAGAAGGTAGGAAGAAAGGAATGAAGAAAGAAAGGAAGAAAGGAAGGAAAGAAGGAAGGAATAATTAAAGAAATAATGAATGAAAGAAAGAAAAAAGAAAGAAAAAATTTACAAAATTTTATTTGAAATTAAGTCCTTTATTTTTAACTAAGTTCACCAGTATTATATAGCTATGAGTCAACATATTCTGGAGAATTGCAAACTGTTATATTTTAAAATGATAAAGTCTGGTATTATGAGGAAAAGTAATATTTTAATTAAGGCCATGTTAGTAGAATAAAATAGACTATTTGCCTTTTGCTAAGTTCTAGTTTCAAGCTTCCCGCCAGTCTGTATCTTCTCCCATCTTGTCTATGTAGTAAAAGAGGAAGTACCAAGCCTGACCACCCAATTTTAAGCCACACTCTAAGTTGGTTCACGTTGGTTGACCTCATCATGTCAAAAACTGGAAACCCATTGAATCACAGAAAATGTAGTTTCAAAGTCCCCCAAATGTCCACAGCAAATCTGTCACACATCTAAGTATTCCAAGACTCAAATGAGCCTCAAAATACCTCTCAGTGGATCCCCCAAAATTTCAAATAACACACAGCTGAGTGCCACTTGGAAAGAAAAGTAGAAATCCATGGTAGCTATTATCAAATATCAACACATAAAATGAGAAAATAAATAAGAAGACTGACTGTGATTCTATTTAAGTCTTTTAATTTCTCAGTACCCCAGAAAAGTCTCTAAAACTACAAATTACAGAAAGTTTCCCTTTTACTGATAGTGATAGGTGTTGTTTTTTTTTTTAAATTAAGTATTATCTATGACAGTAATGAGTAATCTATGGCCTGCAGGCCAGATGGGGCCCCCCTTAAATCCAGCAGGCTGACATTATTCCTAATCTGATGAATAAAATGAGTAGGATACAATGCAATGAAACTTCAAAAGAGTTGCCTCAGAAACAGACTGAGAGATGAAAATTTACTTTCCTTTGGCCTCCTCTTTAAAAAGTTTGCCCGTCACTGATCTATGACAATGATTTCATAGTTTGGAAAATAAATTAAAAACAATCATAATTAAGTTTTCTTTTCACTACCAACTAAAATTAATTGATTTGAAAATCCTTATTTATTTTGATACTGTGAGAAATGAAAGCTTTCAAATAAACTTCTCAATTTTATACATTACCTAAAGGCAAGATCTGGAAATTCCATTGTTATTTTAAAACCAGATTATTTAAAGCATTTTGAGGAGACATCCATTAGAATTGTGTACCTCAACACACACCATTAATTTCTTAAGCAATGGCACAATGTGTTAGTACAAGTTAATGGTCAACAAATAGAGCCTTGTGTTGAATTTAAACTAATATTCCATTAAATGAAAAATTGATTGGTCACCAACTTTTCATTCTCTCACCATTCTTCACTTTATTTCTTCAATGAATTTTTTTCCTAGTGTAAGCAATATGTATCTTCTTTCATACCATGATGATCATGAAACTAGTCTCGCACAAATTATATTATCTGTTGTCTTGGGGTCAGTTATTGAACTGTCATAAGATGAATGTTTGAGGTTTTCTGGTAGCATCTGTGACATTCACTCATATAACTTGCTATTAAACGTTTTGTATAATGGGCTATAAAATAGCATGTAAGGCTCATTTACTAAAATGGCCTTTATTAAATGTTAGTTCCTTTTCCTTTTATTCTTGTTATGGTATAAAGATAATTAGTATTAAAATATTTATGTAAAATTTTTCTAGTCAACCGTATTTGCATGTGCTTTTTATGTGACTGAAATAGTTAAAATGTGTATGTTTTATATTTTTCTTTAATCAATAAAAAAATGTTCATAGTTTAGATAGTGAGATTTAGGTTCTCCATTCTCTATTAAGTGGCTGTTATTTCTAGTGTTGAGCAAAATGGTGATGAATACTTCTTTATTTCTTTTTTCCTTAATTTTAAAATTTTTATTTTTAATGTATTTTTCCTTGATTCAATGATTCATTTTCTTTTCCTCCCTTTTTTCTCCTGCCTCCTAGAACCAACAAGCATTTTCAAGGTGTTACACAAATATATACACTTGATACCTATTTCCATATTATTCATTTTTGCAATAGAGCAATTTTTAAAAACCAAAACCCCAAATTATATATCCAAAAAAAGGTGATGTCATATGTTTTTTCTTCTGCATTTCTACTCCTACAGTTCTTTCTCTCAATGTGGATAGCATTTATTCTCATAAGTCCTTTGGGGTGATTCCGCATTATGGCATTGCTACTAGTAGTAAAGTCCATTACATTGCATCTTTCAACAATGTTTCACTTTCTTTATACAATGTTCTTTTGGTTCTGCTCATTTCACTCTGCATTAGTTCATGAAGGTTCTTCCAGTTCATGTAGAAATGCTCCAGTTCATCATTCCTTACAGCACAATAGTATCCCATGACCATCATATACAACAATTTGCTCAGCCATTCTCATTTTCAAATTTTTTGTCACCACAAAAATCATGACTACGAATATTTTTGTACTAACATTTTTTATTATCTCTTTGAGATAAAAATGTAGTAGTGGTATTTCAGGATAAAAGGTCATATATTCTTTTAAAGATTTTGAGGCAGAATTTCAAATTGCCTTACAGAATGTTTGGATCAATTCACAACTCCACCAGCAATACAATAATGTCCCATTTTTTCCACATCTCTTCAAAAATGCATTATTTTCCTTTCCTGTAATATTGGCCAATCTGCTAGGTGTGATATGATACCTGAGTTGTTTTTCATTTGTCATCCTCTAATCAGGATGTATTTAGAGAACATTTTCATGTGATTATTAGTAATTTTGTTTTCTTCGTCTGAAAACTGTTTATTTGTGTCCCTTAACCACTTATCAATTGGGGAATCATTTGATTTCAAGTATATTTGTTATAGTTCCTTATAAATTTAAGAAACTAGACCTTAGTCAGAGATTATAGTTATAATATTTTCTCCAATTTGACACTTCCCTTCTAATTTTGGTTGCATTGTTTTTTTGTGTACAAATTTAGTTTAATATTATCAAATTTATTTATTTTACATTTTGTAATGTTCTCAATCTCTTCCTTGATCTTAAATTCTTTCATTTCCTATAGATATGACAGGTATAATATTCTATGTTCAACTAATTTATTTATAATTTCCCTCTTTATATTTAAGTCATTTATCCATTATGATTTATCTTGGTATAAGGTATGAGATGTTGATCTAAACCTAATTTTTCTCATACTATTTTCCGAGTAGTTTTTTTTTCAAATAGTGAGTTCTTGTCCCAAAAGCTTGGATCTTTGGGTTCATTAAATATTACCTTCCTGTGGTCATTTACCCTTAGCCTATTCCATTGATCCAAATCAATATGCTGTCTCTTAGTACCATATTATTATGATGATCACTGCTGTGTAGTGCAGCTTAAGATATGCTACATGCAGGGGTTGGCAACATACGGCTCTCAAGCCATATCTGGCTCCACCTCCCCACCAGCTAGTCTGGACAAAGCCCCAGGATGTGCCCCCAAGGGACCCTTCAGCCCCCGCCCTATATTCCATCACCTTCTGCCTCCATCCTCCTTTTTCCACAGGTGTTTATGTCTGTCAAGGCCAAAAAGGTTGCCAACCATTGTGCTACAGCTAGGCCTCCAGCCTTCACTTTTTTTTTCATTAATCCCCTTGATATTCTTAGTCTTTTGTTCTTTCAGATGAACTTTGCTATATTTTCTTCTAATTCTATAAAAAAGAATTTTGGTAGTTTGATAGATATGGCATTGAATAAGTAGATAAATTTGTATAGAACTGTCATTTTTATTATATTAGCTCATCCTACCCAGGAGTAATTAATGTTTTTCCAATTATTTAGATCTAGTTTTAATAGTGTTTTATAGTTGTGTCTATATAATTCCTGAGTTTGTTTTGGCAGATAGATTCCTGATTTTTTTTTCATTCTCTAGTGTGATTTTAAATGAAGTTTCTCTTTCTAAGTGTTGCTGCTGAGTTTTGTTGGAAATATATATAAATGCTGGTGATATGTGGATTTATCTTGTACCCTGCAACTTTGATAAAGTTATTAATTATTTGCTCCAGCCTTTTAGTTGATTTTCTAGGATTCTCTGAGTATACTATCCTATCAAATGCAAAAGAGTGATAGTTTATTTCCCTCATTGCTTACTTTGATCCCTTCAATTTCTTTCTAGTACAATATTAAAAAATAGTGGTAATAATGAACATCCTTGCTTCACTCCTCATCTTATTGGGAAGGCTTCTACTTTATCCCCATTGCAGATGATATTTGCTGATGGTTTTAAATGAATATTGCTTATTATTTTGAGGAAAGACCTTCTAATTTCTATACTTACTAGTGTTTTTAATAGGAATGGATACTGTATTTTGTCGAAAGCCTTTTCTCCAAATATTGAGATGATCATGTGATTTGTATTAGTTTGGTTGTTGATATGGCCAATTACATGAATTGTTTTCCTAATATTTAACCAGTCTTGCATTCCTGGTATAAATCTCACCTGATCATAGTGATTACTCCTTGTAATAACTTGCTGTATTCTTTTTGCTAGTAATTTATTTAAGATTTTTGCACCTATGTTCATTAAGGAGATTGCTCTTCAGTCTTATTTCTCTTTTCTTTTTTGTTCTTCTTGGCTTGGAAATCAGTACCAGATTTGTATCATAAAATAATAATAATAAATTAGAAAGACTACTTCTTTGCTTATTTTGTCAAATAGTTTCTAGAGTATTTGGGATTAGTTGTTCTTTTAATGTTTGATAGAATTCACTTGTGGATCCATCTGACCCTGGAGATTATTTATTAGAGAGATCCTTATTGGCTTGTTCTATTTATTTTCTGATATGCAATTATTTAATAATTCTATTTCCACATTTGTTAATCTCAGTAATTGATATTTTTGTAAATATCCTCCCATTTCACCTAGATTGTCATATTTATTGCCATATTATTAGGAGAAATAGCTCTTAATTATTGCTTTAATTTCCAATTCATTGGAGGTGAGATCCCCAGTTTCATTCACAATACTGTTAATTTGATTCTTTTTAATTTTTTAATTAGATTAACCAACATTCTATTTTATTGTTTCCCCCAAATACAAGCTCATAGTCCTATTCATTAGTTCAATAATTATTTTACTTTCAATTTTATTAATTTCTCCTTTAATTTGTCCTTTTTCTAGATTTTTCTGGTTGCATGTCCAATTCTTGACCTCCTCTTTCTCTTTTTTGTTAATATCGGCACTCAGGGATATAAATTTTCCCTCAGTACTGCTGTGGTTGTATCCCATAAATTTTGGTATATTGTCTCCTTATAATTAATTTGTCTCTCAATCAACCCTTAATAATTATATTTATAATTGCATTATGATATGAAAAATTTGCATTTATCATTTCTCTTTTTCTAAATTTATTTGTGATGATTTTATGCGCTATTACATGGTCAATCATTGTATATACACCATGTTCTTCTGAAAAAAAAAGATATATTCCTTTCTATCCCTATTCATTTTTCTCCAGATATGTATTAACTCTAATTTTTTTGAACTTTCATTCACTTCTTTTACTTCATTCTTATTTATTTTTGGCTCCATTTATCTAGATATGGTAGGGTGTAAGGGTTAAATTTAATGGTTTGACTTAAAATTTTACGAAATGAAGTGGTTGCTGAAATTATTATATTTCAAGTCAGAAGTTTACTTACCAAAGTAGAGGGAAAACAATAAAGTAGAGAAATTTGAAAGAGGTTAGAGAAAATACATGTACTAGTCCTCAGTTGGGAGGGCTGGTGGTGAGTAATCACTGTGGCCTCCTCCAAGATAGAAATTAGTCTCTCCAGAAATTGGAAAGGAGTCATCCCTTTTCACTCACCCATGAAGCAGTCCAGGAGTATGAATCAAGTTGAATACTATCAAGCCAATTTTCTTGGAAAAATTCTTGTCATATTATGTCTAGGCTTCTTCTTCTTCTTTTTTTTTTTTGGTCATGGCTTTCAGATAGTCCAATAATTCTCAAATTGTCTCTCCTGGATCTATTTTCTAGGTCATTTTTTTTCCTGTGAAAAAAATTCACATTTTCTTCTATTTTTTCATTCTCTTCATTTTTGTTTTTATTATTTCTTGATGTATCATGAAATCATTTGCTTTTACTTGCACAATTCTAGTCTTTAAAGACTGATTCTCATCCAGGTTCTTTTGATTCTCTTTTCTTTTTTTTTTATTTGGTTAATTCTGCTTTTCATGGCACTCTTTTCATCATTGGACTTGTTCTTCAAGCTTGTCAATTCTGGTTTTTATCTGCTTATTACTTCATTTGCTTTCTGTGTGTCTCTTTCCATTTGGGCAATTTTGTCTTTTAAGCTTTTATTTTCTTTTTGTATTACTTTCATTTCTTTTTCCCACATTTTTCCAATTTTTTTTTCTTTTTGTCTTATTTGGTTCTTGAACTCCTTTTTGAGTTCGTCCAAAGCTTGTGACCAGTTTCTATTTTTGGGAGGGTTAAAATGTGTTTGCTTGTTTCTCCCCATCTCCTATTGCTTCTTTTTTATTTTATTTTATTTTTTTTTGCTCTTTTTCTCTGTCTAAATTTTTCAGGGTCAAGAGCTTTTTTTCTATTATTTGTGCATTTTCCTACAGGAGGACTGGCAGTTCTGCATGTTGCTGGTCATTTCTATCTTACTTTCTGTCTTACAGGGCTTTGCTTTGGGGCTATCTTCCCTTCCTTGAATGTACCTTGTACTACAGAGTTCTGACTTTCACTTCTAAAGCCTACACTTTCCAGGGGTAGGTCTGCAGTGTGTTTTGTTTATTTTTTTGTTTGTTTTTTTTTAAGTGTAGCAGGCTTTGGAGTATTTTTCTCTGAGGCTATCTTCCACCACTGCTGCTGCTGCTGCCTTTTCTGTCTGTTGCTAATACTACTGCTGCCTCTGCTGCCTGTTACTAATAATGCTAACTGCTACAGAGTGAGGACAGGCTCTGAAGTTCTGAATCTCACCTTCAGGGCATGAGATTTCCTGGTATAGGTCTGTGGTGTAGCATGATTTGCACAGTTTTGCCCTAAATAGTGAGTCTGGTGCTATTAAGCTTCAGATCTCACTGCCAGGGCCAAGATCCTCAAGGGGTAAGACCGTGGTGTTTTTTTTCTTTAGTGGGGTTGGTGTGGTGGTCAGCCTGAGCTTTTCCTCATGCAGTTTTTCCTTCCATGATGTGGAAATCCCCTCTCACTGCCTAATTTTCACCTTGTTTCTAGTGGAAGATCCCCTTTACTTGTCCTACTTCTGCCCTTTTGAGATGTTTTATAATGATCAGTTTGAAAGGAAATTCAGAGCAGAGCAAAGATTTACCTTGCTACTATATCACCATCTTTGCTCTGCCCTGAATGATTATTTCTTGAAGAAGTGGTAACAAACTGATTTGCTCAGTCACAAATCATATTTATTAACCTATATTGAGGACTTGAAAAATAAACAGATCATTAAAAAAAAGAATAATCATCTATTCTAATGAGCATTGGTAAATCAGGACAACCAACTCTTTCAGAATATTCAATACAATTACCTACACTGACTGTTTAAGAGAGTGATTTATGAAAATCTGTGTTGATTCTGGTGGTTTCTTTTAGGGAAGATTAATTTATTATCTGGATCATATTATTAAAGTTAAGTCTGGGTCTGGGCAAAAGACTTTCTATATTGTTGCTAGTTTTGCATTACTTGGCAGAGACCACAGAGGCTAATGACCTATTCCAGTTTCTGTCCTTTATCTGTCATGGTTTGTCTTAAGTTTATTGTAAGTTTATTACTGGATTTCTTGGTAAGTAATTACTGAGACTGCTTAGTGTTTCATTCCACATTACTCATATTATTTTTTCTGCTTATCATTATTATTATTACATATCAAAACAAATTATGATAATTGTTTTTTGACATTTATGATCCATGTTCTCTCCCTCCATTCCACCTCACCTCCCTTCCCAACACTCAGATAATATAATTGTACAGATATACAACACTTACGCAACACTTCGTTTCATGTTCATCATACTGTGAAAGAAGATACATTTTGCTTACACTAGAAAAATGCATTAAAGAAATAAAGTGAAGAGTAATATGTTCTAATCTACATTTGGACTTAATCAGTTCCTACTATGGACAATGGACAACCTTTTTATTATGAGTCTCTTGAGTTTGTCTTGGATCATTGATTTGCAAATTGCAAATAATAATCATTATTTTAAAGTCATTCATAGTTGACTATTTTACTTCAGTGCTATTACTTTGTACAACATTTTCCTGTTTTCTCATTTCACTTTATATCACTTCACATAAGTCTTTCCATTTTTGTGTATGTATGTGATCATGTTGTTTGTCATTTCTTATGGCACAATAGCATTCCAACAAACATATTCCACAACTTGTTCCCAATTGATGGACATTCCTTCAGTTTCCAGTTCTTTATTACCACAAAAAGAACTACTGTAAAAATTTTCCTACAAATAGATCTATTTCCCCTATATTTGATCTCTTCCAGTGACAGACCTAGCCGAGTCAAAAGTTATGGGGTTTTTTTTTTGGCTCTTTGGACATGATTCCAAATGACTCTCCAAAATAGTTATATCAATTCACAGCTCCATCAAAAGTGTATTAGTGGGCAGCTGGGTAGCTCAGTGGAGTGAGAGTCAGGCCTAGGTTCAAACCCGGTCTCAAACACTTCCCAGCTGTGTGACCCTGGGCAAGTCACTTGACCCCCATTGCCCACCCTTACCAATCTTCCACCAATGAGAAAATACACCGAAGTACAAGGGTTTAAAAAAAAAGTGTATTAGTGTCCCACCTTTAACATATCCCCTCTAATATTTATCATTTTCTATTTTTTCTAATATTAGTATATCTGATTGGTGCAAGGTGGTATATCAGAGTTCTGTTAATTTACATTTTTCTAATTGATAGTGATTTGGAACATTTTTTTCATACAGCTAAAAATAGTTATAATTTTTTCACCTGAAGATTGCCTGTTCATGTCTTTTTGCTACTTGTCATTTGGAGAAAACTTTATATCCTTATAATCAGTTTTTTAAATATATTTGAAAAATAAGGACTTTGTCAGAGATGCATGTTATAATACACCCTAATCCAGTATGTTTTTCCCCTTTAAATCTTTGTTGAATTGACCCTGTTTTTAATTCAATGTGCTTATGGTATCACCTTTTATTTCTAACTCATGTATCCATTTTGACTTTACCTTGTTATAAAGTGTGAGGTGTTGGTATGTATCTAGTTTCCACCATACTATTTCAAGCTTTTCCAGCAATTTTTGCTAAATATTGAGTTTTTATTCCAAAGCTTGAGTCATTTAGTTTCTTAAATACTAGATTACAATGATCCTTTACTACTTTGTGTCAAATGTCTAATCTATTCCCTCTATGCCTTAGCCAGTACCAGATTGTATTGATAGATTACTTTTTAATACAGTTTAAGATGTGATATAGCTAATCCACCATCCTGACTTTTTTAATTAAATCCTTTGATATTCTGGGTCTTTTGTTCTTCCACAAGAATTTTATTATTTTTCTAGCTTCATGAAAAAAATGCATAATTTCATTGGTATGGCACTGAACACATAAATTACTTTAAGTAAATCATCTTTTATATTATTGTGGATTGGCCTACCCATAGCACTTTATTGTACTATTGAATGAATACACCTTTAGTTGTAGTATCTTCCCTTTTTACCCCTAACCCCAAAAAGAAGAAGTAAAAGAACTACTCAGTATTAAATGTTAATCACATACAGATTAGAATTTATTCTCACATGGAAAATGAAGTTCAAAGCAATTAAGAATCACTGAATGATTTAAACAGAATTAATATCTTACTACTAATCCAATTGCAGTTTCATTGGGACACAGTTTATTTTCAAGACTGTTAATTTGTCATTTTACTTTTTGTTTCTTCAGGATGCAATCCAATAAAAAACCAGATCTTCTTTGCAAGGACCTTGTTGTTGTTTTTGTTATTTTGTTCATTTTTCTGGATAGAAGCTCATTCTTTGTTGCCAGTGAAATTCCAGTGATGCTGCAACTATCACTCTTGCTGCTGATTTTCACCAGCTCTCATGGATCTCTCTCCTTTAGATGCTTGCAAAGTTAATGTACAAGGAAGTAAAATGCATAAGAAGTAGAAGCAAACTGGGTCCACTACAAGGCCAGCTAATTTAGTCCCTGCTCCACAGATGGAATAGAAAGTCCTCCTTCAGCTCTTCTCTTGAAATCCCATTTTTCTCCCTGGAATGTAGAAGACAAGAGAGCAATAATCTTGAAGTTACCTCCCTTCTACACAGTGTGGCACCATGAGTCATATTTTTTTAAAAAATGAAAAAACAATCCAGAAGGCTCAAGCTGGTAATGAATCATACATAACTGAAAGGTAAAAGTTAATAGCACTTGCTCAAGGCTTCTTATTTGCTATATGCCTTTTAATACTTTTTAGTATTTAGTATTATTAATTTGCAAAGACATTCTGCCAATGGATGGATTTTTTTCATTCTTTTGTTTTATATATGTATTTCTGGTATCAACATAGAAAAATGTTGAACCACTATAGTAGAACAAGTCTTAGAAAGAATAAGTCTTTAATCAGGAAAATGGAGACAATGCTCTAAAGGTCTCTACACAGAGTCATGAGCAACATACCACGCAAAGACAAGCTCTTGGGCTCTGGGAACACTGTCTTCAAGAAAAATGCACCTGGAAAAGGGATTTTTTTTCCCAATGAGCTGATGAACTTGGGATCTTATATACCCATTAGGGAATAAATGACAGGAAACATGATTGACTTACAGGGAGATTAGGGAAGGATTAAGGTCAGTCCAGAACTTCTCTGAATGCAAATTCCCAAGGGTCTAAGTCAAATTTCTGAGTTCCATAAAACAAAGTTATCACTGGGCTCTTGATCACATCACTAATTATTGCAGCTTTGTGTGGTATTATTTCCTAAATTCCTTCACTTTTCCTTAGTTTCTTTACTTTCTCAACCTCAAATCCATAATTATTTCTGCATATCTGGAGATATCTGCTAACAATATTAGTAGGATTTTGGCTCAAATAATTTTTGGTGGGAGGATAATGGCACGTTTTTCTCTACCTAGATATTTTATTGTTATATTCATCTTACAAACTCTTAGAAATGTTCCTTTCTTTAGGTGCATTAGCACCAAAATCAGAATTTGTATCCAAAGTCAATGCTATGTAACACATAATTCTGGTGATATTTCAAACCAAATATTAGCTATTCCTCTTAGTTCTTGGCTAGATCAGCAGATCTGATCAGAAACTCACCAAATTAATATCTGTAGAAAGAAAAAAGCAAAACATATCAAACATTGTAATCCTTGAGTCCCTACTGGTGGTATACTCTTGAATTTAAATCAAAAGGGTGCTGTGAACCTCTTCTGTGGCCATTTGATTTCTTAGGCAATGCATGAATATTTAGAGAAAAAGGGAAAAGGGGGACTATTCATGTATCGATCTCTTTATCTCCTAGTTATTATTTTTTTATTTCCTTTTTTTATTCTTTTCTAATCTGTCCATTGTTTCCACAGCTACCATAGCATATATTAATTATATATTGATATTAATATTAAAATTTAGGGACAATGGAAAAATATAATGCATTTATTTTGTTTAAAAAAGTCGTTGCACCTGCTTTTCTTCTAATTTGATTTTATTTCTTTTTATTTCTTCTTAAGTTTAATAATCTGTTTACATGTTTTCTTTCTGTTTCACCATATATATTGTTAAAATTTTTATCATATTAAGATATTTTGCTTTATATGCAAATATTACAGTAGCAGGAAGAACTAATTATTTGTGTATTTATGGAATATTTTCAATTTAACTAAATTAGCAAAATTTCATATATCATTCAAGTCCCTCTTCTTCTACAATAATTCCATAAATAGTGAGTTATCTTCTCCATTATTGCCCCCAGTACTTGTTATTTGGGTTCTCAGTTATCTTCAGCTAAGTGTTTTATCATTTACTGCCATAAATTTCTAATTCCTTTATTTCTGCAATTCTTATGTCCCACTAAAAATGAGAAACTCTTTTAGAATAGAGGCCATTTCATAACATTAACTCATTTCTGGCATTACAGAATCATGAGCTATTTTATATAAATGAATTTTCCAGATATAGAAACTTACCATTTTAAATAACTAACTAAATATGAATGACACTACATGAACATTTTAAAGAATAAAATATTTTAAATTATCCTATATTATTAATGGCTCTTTGGATCACCTTTGTGAATACCAGTTATTGTGCTGTGTCTTATACAGTGATGACTTTAGGCGCTACTGATGTCCCTTATATTTTTGGTTCTTACACTAAATTACTAACAGATCTATACTTTTATATTTCTTTTAGTCAACTTTTTATTATACTCTACCCTGCTTAGTTTACAACATACTATCAGTATGGCTTCTCTGCTTCTAACTGACTAGACTATTTTACACATAATAAATTTTGGTATATCTCTATATCCATCTCCAAGACTTGGAGGGACATTAATATAGATATTTCCCTTGGGTTCCATTTTTGCTTTCAGAATTTTTTCCCTATTTGAATGAGAAGCTGTTGGAAGTCTGATCTTTGGCTAAGTGTAATATTGTTATTATTTTGAAAATAGTGAATATTCAGTATTGGAAAACTTTATTAAAAAATGAAGGTTTTGGAAGGAGATAGAGACCAGAACTTCAACAGGAGACACCAGGAATGATCATTATCCAGAGATAGAGCATGTAGACTGCCCCAGTTAAAAAAGGGAACTTAACTGAATATCTAAAAAACTTCAGGATTGGATTTTGATTGATCTCCACCTGAACTGACACACATAGAACTTTGCTGTGATTTCTTAAAGTCTATTTAAATCGGTTGAAGAGGAACTAATCACCCCAAGAATTTGGCCTATACCTCTGTGATATCAGAGAAGAACTTTCTGTCCCCTGCCCCACTACCACCAAATAATGAAAGAAGGAAGGCAAAGGATATTCAATAAGAGCAAAGCCAGAAGAAGGAAGGTATAACAAAGCCTATTCCTTTAATTATTACATATCTAGTGAGTGGAATTAAATTCCATCTCAATTTTATAAATGTGAACTGCCATTATAATGTATCCGACAAGATTTGTATTGTTTGGCACTTAAGAAGCTTGTTCATCATAAGCATTACGAATATGTTCATATAACTTGAGTAACACCTTCATCCTTAAAGAACCCAGAGGAAGAAATATTGTCATTATATTGATTATTCATTAAGGGAAGAAATATAATTGCTGGGTTAATTATGATTTATGAGAATGAAATAACTGAGCTATTCAATGGGAGGCATATACTAAATCTAGTACTACATTCCTCCCTCAGTTTCTCTCTGGAGAATGCTACACTATCATTTAGCACTTAAACTTTGGCTGAGTTATGATATGTTACAAAATAACATCATAATGTATTTTAGTCTGAAATCCTTGGCTTTTAGTGAAAGATCTGTTTAGTCTTCCTTGAATGGAAAATGGAATCAAACTCAGTAAGAAATCTTAATTCTGTGAAAATAATATTATTAAAGACAGTTCATTTTTATAGTAAACAAAATATGAATTGGAATGTTTTTATTAATGTGTTTCAAAGAGATAACTCTTTGTTCACCATTGACTAAATAAAAAGGAGAATAACTAGAGAGAGAATAATTTCATTTCCAAAAAATATTGTTTTAATAAATAAAAAACCTAAACTTAAAATAAATTTTGTGTGTATATATCCTAGCTCGCATCCAGTCTTGAAGGCTTCCTGAGGATCTTTCTTTGGACATTGAAACCCTGATTCCCCGGTCAAAGATTCCATCAACTTCTCACCCAGCAAGACTTGAATAATAAAGTCAGCTAAGTGTTTGGACTCCATTTTGGGAGTGATCTCTTAGACTCCTTCTCCCATTACTCAACCTTGCTGAGAGACCCTTTCTGTTCTAACTTACACTTATAGAAAAGGATAGAAATAGAAAATAGAAATAGAATCTGAAGGAGAAGAGGTGAGGGGAGATGCTTGGGAGTGGGAACCCAAAAGGTTCCCTCCCCTGAGTGAGAGACTACATAAGAATAGAGAAGAGGGCACCCCGAATCCCTCTGCCCTTCATCCCTTTCCCCAATCCATGAATTTTGATTAATAAAAGACATTCATTAGTCAGATAGCATTCAAGAGTGCCTGAGAGACAAGGGATGAGGAAACCACAGCTGGGTCTGGCTGCCTCCATCTTGGAGCCAGATCATCCCCTGTGAAGTTGACTGACCTCAGGCGAGGCTTGTATGAACCCTGCCCTCATTCAGAGTTGGATTGGGGTACTCCATACCTCATCTTATAGGGAAGCCTTGCCCCCAACTCCTGTGGGGCAGTGGGACCATCCAGGTCACCCAGTTTAGAGGTAACACCCCCTCAAAGTCTCTGCAGTGCATATTCAGCCCTGAGGGGGTAGAGCTGGAAGAGAGACTCATCTTCATAGACTCTCTCTCTCTCTCTCCCTCTCTCTCTCTCTCTCTCTCTCTCTCTCTCTCTCTCTCTCTCTCTCTCTCTCTCTCT
>NC_058130.1:299630339-299643606 GCF_016433145.1 Gracilinanus agilis | reverse complement strand
AAAATAAATAGGGACAAAAAGGAATACACCTTCTTTTCAGCTGCACATGGCACATTCACAAAGATTGACCATGTTATAGGGCATAGAATCATTGCAAACAAATGCAAAAGAGCAGATATAATAAATGTAACCTTCTCAGATCATAATGCAATAAAAACGATAATTAGTAAGGGCACCTGGACCTACAAATCAAAAATTAATTGAAAATTAAATAATATGATTCTCCAAAACCAATTTGTCAAAGAAGAAATCATAGAAACAATCAACAATTTCATTGAAGAGAATGACAATTATGAGAAATCCTACCAAATTCTGTGGGATGCGGCCAAGGCAGTATTCAGGGGGAAATTTATATCCTTGAGTGCATATATTAACAAATTAAGGAGGGCAGAGATTAATGAATTGGGCATGCAACTCAAAAAATTAGAAAGTGAGCAAATTAAAAATCCCCAGATGAAAACTAAATTGGAAATACTAAAAATCAAGGGAGAAATTAATAAAATCGAGAGTAAAAGAACTATTGAATTAATAAATAAGACTAGAAGCTAGTATTTGAAAAAACAGATAAAATAGACAAAGTACTGGTCAATCTAATAAAAAAAAGGAAAGAAGAAAACAAAATTGACAGTATCAAAGATGAAAAGGGAGACCTCACCTCTAATATAGGGAAAATTAAGACTATCATTAAAAACTATTTTTGCAATAATATGGCAATACAAATAACAATTTAGGAGATATGGATGAATATTTACAAAAATATAAACTGCCTAGATTAACAGCAGAAGAAATAGAATACCTAAATAATCCCATATCAGAAAAAGAAATTGAACAAGCTATCAAAGAACTCCCTAAGAAAAAATCGCCAGGGCATGATGGATTCACAAGTGAATTCATCAGACATTCAAAGAGCAACTAATCTCAATACTATACAAATTATTTGATATTAGAAGCAAATTAGGAGTCCTACCAAATTCCTTTCATGACACAAATATGGTACTGATTCCAAAGCCAGGGAGACCAAAAACAGAGAAAGAAAACTACAGACCAATCTCCCTAATGAACATAGACAAAAATCTTAAATAGAATACTAGCAAAGAGACTTCAGCAAGTAATTAAGAAGATCATCCACCATGATCAGGTGGGATTTATACCAGGAATGCAAGGTTGGTTTAACTTTAGGAAAACCATCCACATAATTGACCATATCCACAGTCTAACAAACAAAAATCACATGATTATCTCAATAGATGCTGAAAAAGCCTTTGACAAAATACAGCATCCATTCCTATTGAAAACACAGAAAAGTATAGGAATAGAAGGACCTTTCCTAAAAATAATAAGAAGTATATACCTAAAGCCATCAACAAGCATTATATGCAATGGGGATAACTTTGAAGCCTTCCCAATAAGATCAGGAGTAAAACAAGGATGCCCATTATCACCTCTTTTATTCAACATAGTACTAGAAACACTAGCAGTTGCAATTAGAGAAGAAAAAGTAATTGAAGTTATCAAAATAGGCAAGGAGGAGACTAAGCTATCACTCTTTGCAGATGATATGATGGTATACTTCCAAAATCCTAGAGAATCAACAAAGAAGCTAGTAGAAATAATCAACAACTTTAGCAAAGTTGCAGGATACAAAATAAATGCACATAAATTATCAACATTTCTATACATTTCCAACATACTAAAGCAGCAAGAAGTAGAAAGAGAAACACCATTTAATATTACCCTAGACAATATAAAATACTTAGGAAATCTATCTACCAAAAAAAACATAGCAATTATATGAAAACAGCTACAAAACACTTTCCAAACAAATAAAACTGGATCTAAACAATTGGAAAGCCATTGATTGCTCATGGGTAGAATGAGCTAACATAATAAAAATGACAATTCTACCCAAATTAATTTACCTATTTAGTGCCATACCTATCAAGCTACCAAAAAACTTCTTTACTGAATTAGAAAAAAACTATAACAAATTTCATTTGGAATAAGAAAAGATCAAGAATATCAAGGAAAATAATGAAAAAAAATGTGAAGGAAGGGGGCCTAGCAGTACCAGATATTAAACTATACTATAAAGCAGCATTCATCAAAAAAATATGGTACTAGCTAAGAGACAGAGAGGAGGATCAGTGGAATAGACTTGGGGTAATTGACATCAGCAAGACAGTGTATGATAAACCCAAAGAGTCCAACTTTTGTGACATGAATCCACTATTTGACAAAAACTGCTGGGAAATTTGGAAAACAATATGGGAGAGATTAGGTTTAGATCAACATCTCACACCCTACACCAAGATAAATTCAGAATGGGTGAACGACTTGAGTATAAAGAGGGAAACTATAAATAAGTTAAGTGAACACAGAATAGTATACTTGTCAGATTTCTGGGGAAGGAAAGATTTTAAAACCAAGCAAGAGTTAGAGAAAATTACAAAATGTAAATTAAATGGTTTTGGTTATATTAAACTAAAAAGCTTTTGTACAAACAAAAACAATGTAGTCAAAATCAGAAGGGAAACAACAAATTGGGAAAAAATCTTTATAACGAAAAACTCTGACAGGATCTAATTACTCAAATATACAAGGAGTTAAAGCAATTGTATGAAAAATTCAAGCCATTCCCCAATTGATAAATGGGCAAGAGACATGAATAGGCAATTTTTAGGTAAAGAAATCAAAAGTATCAATAAGCACATGAGAAAGTGTTCTAAATTGCTAATAATTAGAGAAATGCAAATCAAAACAACTCTGAGGTATCACCTCACACCTAGCAGGTTGGCTAAAATGAAAGAAGGGGAGAGTAATGAATGTTGGAGGGGATGTGGCAAAATTGGGACATTGATGCATTGCTGGTGGAGTTGTGAACTGATCCAACCATTCTGGCTGGCAATTTGGAATCATGCTCAAAGGCCTATAAAAGAATGCCTGCCCTTTGATCCAGCCATACCATTGTTGGGTTTGTACCCCAAAGAGATCATAGATAAACAGACTTTTATGAAAATATTTATAGCTGAGCTTTTTGTGGTGGCAACAAATTGGAAAAGAAGGGTATGTCCTTCAATTGGGGAATGGCTGAACAAACTGTAGTATATGCTGGTGATGGAATACTATTGTGCTAAAAGGAATAATAAACTAGAGGAATTCCAGGTGAACTGGAAAGACCTACAGGAATTAATGGAGAGCGAAAGGAGCAGAGCCAGAAGAACATCGTACACAGAGACTGATATACTATGGTAAAATCGAATGTAATGGACTTCTGTACCAGCAGCAATACAATGACCCAGGACAATTTTGATGTATTTATGGTAAAGAACGCTACCCACATTCAGAGGAAGGGCTGCAGGAGAGGAAACATATAAGAAAAACAACTTCTTGAACATTTGGGTAGGGGTGGACATGATTGAGGATGTGGACTCGAAACTACCACACCAATACAACTACCAACAATTTGGAAATAGGTCTTGATCAAGGACACGTGGCAAAACCAGTGGAAATGTGCATCTGCCATGGGTGGTGGGAGTGTGGGTGGTGAAGGGGAAAGTAGGAGCATGAATCATGTAACCATGTTAAAAATGAATATTAATAAATGTTTAAATTTAAAAAAAAATCCATGATAGGCAGTTCTCCTATCTCCCTCTTGCTGGCGGTAAAAATTAACACAGTATTACTCTAAATTTTGCAAAGTATTTTAGAAACACCACATTTGACAACTCTGAGAAACAGATATGATTATCTCCATTTTATATATTGGAAAACTGGGGAGCAGATACAATAAAATATACAGTGTATTGGTATTTTCATCTCCTAAACTAGTCTTTCTAAAGCCAGGATGCAGATTCAATAATGCAGCTGCAAAGTCAATCAGTCAATAAGTATTTTTAAATACCTTTGATGTGTAAGGCACTTTTTCTAGTTAATAAATAAATCTAGTGAAATGGGTAGAGGAGTAAGGTTGCTGTGAGAAATTATGGCAGCAATCTTATACAAGATAGAGATGACCAAAGAGTCTTGGCATATTCAGATGAAACAGTGAATTCAGATTGTTTATTAGACTTACTTCAATTAACTACATTTATCAGATGTTATTAGAATACAAATTTTTTTCATTCAAATTTACAGTACCTATTGGAGATGAAAAATGTAAATAATTTTTCCAAGCCCAGTCCTCTATCTTCCACAATGAGGAAAATTACTGTAAACAAACAAATTTTGTTTCAATATTTTTTTCTGTTATTTTTTTCCTGAAGTATCTATCCATTGGCATTTCTAATATTAAAATTCATTATCATAATTCACTTATGTGCCACACTGCCAAACACTCCATGCCTAAAACACAACTGTTTCATTGCTTAAACTATATACTTTTAATATTTCCACTACAAATAATGAGGATTCCTCATCTTTTCTTATCCTATAGCATTTGGATTTCTAATACCCTTCATAATCTAAGTGTAAATTTGTTGATTCTTGTGAATTAGATATCAGTACATTGATCTCTTGTGGCTAAAAGATGAAACTCCTCTATCTCCACCTGATGGGAAATTTGTTATGTTTTTATGTAATTGGATCTGTATCTGCCATCCACCCTGGGGCTTGATCTTGGATTTGCTTATGAGATTATGTTGGAAAATTTTAAAATTAGTTTGAATCTTGACACTTTTCGGATGTACATATTCAATCGACTTGTCTACCACACTATATGATAACTTAAATGACAAGCTCCACCAGCTTCCTTTTCAGCCATTCATAATTTAAGAGAAAATGAAGGATAACTCAATAATAGCCTTCATCTCTATATTCTAATGAAGGTCATTGTTTCCAGGATTTAAGTTATTAAGTGAACACATCTTTGCCTTAAAAAACAGCACATAAAATCTTGAAAATTTTCATTATACTCACCAGGTAATAGACCAGAGAATATCAATGGATTTCTTTTTTTTCTTTCTTCAGTAAACTTCTCTAGGTAATTTCAATGTTTTTCTCATCAGGCTGGTTCTGATAATACTGATTCTTAATGCCTTTAGTGCTGACAGCAGCTTCATATTTGAGGATGATCATAAAGCACTCATATTCAATGCCACTGATACATAGCTGACATCTATTTATCTCCAGAGCTCTTTTGCATCAAATACAATGACCTTCAGTAAAGTAAAATGAGCTATTCACTGTCTCCATAGTTAAAATGATAGGACCTAGAGAATGAATATTATCCATCAAGGCCTTAGGTTTAAAAGCTTCCTTACCTTGAAGAGAAGATGAAAGACTGTTTTCTTTATTTTAACACTTACCGGAACCCAGATCACATGATCTGCAATCTATGACTCTTAGTCACTTTAGAATTAAAATAAGGAAATGTGCTTTTCATCTTTATGTTTTAGTTTAATATATCTGATTGATGGAGTCTGGATGAGGCAGTGATTTGAGCACAGACACAATGAAAGACGAGAACCAAGGGAAGGGTCACAGCATATCAAAGTCAGGAACTAGTAGGGTCTGATTTCTCCATCAAAGTGTATGGGAGGTGATAGAGTTTTGTTATAGAACAAAGTGAAAACTAGAAACTGAGGGTAGACATATGAGTAAAAAAAGTATGCCTAAAACAATGAAGAGATTGTTGGATCAAGAAATACTGAAGAAATAAAGTTAAGAAAAGAGACTAAATCCCTAAGAATAATTAGCAGAGCCTAAGGATGAGGGATAATGGAAGAAGGATGGATAAAGTTTGGCCACAAAAAATCAACACAAGATTTACTAGATGAAATTGAGCAAGAAATACAAATAAAATTATAATATAATATCAGCCTTAGCAGAAAGAATAGAGTAGAGAATAAATAAAGAAGAAAACAATTGAGTAGAAGATACTCTGAAAATTCAAATAGAGTAAAAATAATTTATGACAATAGAAATCATGACAAATAGAAAAAATATATGTATATTTTAAAAAGATGTTGTTTACTACTCCAAACAACTGACATGAAAAATAAGTCTAGGAGAGATCATTTAAAAATCATAAGAAAACACAAATAGATGATGGAATAGAGCAGAGAAGCTTGAATTCACCATGAGAATCCCCTCCAATCAATATTAAAATGATGTCACAAGACAAATACAGGAGTGAAAGAGCCAACAAGGTGAAAGAATGAAACAATTTTCAAGAAAAGAAAAACCCGAAGGCTAGGCAGAAAACTTCTGGGGCACTGAGGTGAGAGGGGAGTACAGTCAGTAGGAAGCTATATTAAGGAGTAAAGAACAAGCCAAGACCAAGTCACACACCCCTATCCCATATCCTCTGTCCCAGATTTGGAAACTAAGTCCAAGCCGACATCCAGCTCTTGAGACCCTATGTGGGAAAATCGAGGTCCAACAAACCCACATACCTTGAAATCACAAACCTGAAGTAAAATCTGGAATCCTAGCCCAGGGCAGGCTGTGCTGAAGTAGGATGATCTGTAGGGTGCCAGAGCAAAGTCAAAAGTCCCAATCTGGGTCTGTAGCAAAAACATAGATCCCAGTATGGGGAAGCTGCTTTCTTGCAAAGGGGGTCCTGATGTTTTGACCAAGACCTCAAGGAAGAGTCCCAGGATGGACCAGTCTACTGTGTGCTTGGCATGATCAAAATAACAGTGAGATAAAAAACTTATTGCCTAATCTTGAGGTTAGAATTTGACTGCACAAATTCTAGCTTGCAGATTAGGTGTAAGTTTGGGTGACTGATAGTACTAAGGGGGGACCTGGATATTATCTAAAGCTAAGGAAGGAGCTCCAGAACACAGCAATCAAAGGCATGCCTGATTTGGTCATGTACATAGAGACCAAAAACTTGTGCCTAAGCCTAGGGCTAGAATTTGATCAGCCTCTGAACTGATCAAGTTCAGAATGAGATCACAAGCTTACCCCCAAGGCTGAGGGAAAGCTTTAAGCTATCAGCATCTCAAAAGTGAATCAAATCAGCAGCAGAGGGGGCCTCTAAGAGCTCTCAGTCCTCAGACAATAACATCATCCTCCAAGAACTGAATTTGGTAAAACCCAGAAAATAAGCTAAGCATAGCATCAAGGAAGGATTAAAATTTAAGAGGGTACTCAACATCCCAGAAAACAGAACATACCTATAATTAGATAGGAAAATAAGCAAACAACAAATAGAAGCACTTAACTCTAAAGAATTTTTATGGAGACAGAGCAAGGTATAGACACAGAAGGAGACAGTGAAAGCAAAAGAAACACATGCAACGTCTGAAGGAAAAAATATGGATTGGACACAGATTCTAGAAAAGGTCAAAAATAGACTTCAAAAATGAATTAAGAGGGGCAGAGAATTGTGGGGAAGAGAAATGAATGTGGTGCACGGAGAAAGGAAAATCATTCAAGAAGAAATAGGCAATGGAAAAATGAGAACAAAAAACTGACAGTGGAATATCAGGCCTTAAAAAATATTAGAAACTAATATTTCATGAGAAATCAAGAAACAATTAAAAGAATCAAAGGAATGAAAAACAGAGGGATAATATGAAATTTTGAAGGGAATAAAACAACTGACCTAGAAAATAGATCTAGGAGAGACTATTTGAGAATTATTGGACTACCTGAAAGCCATAATCAAGAAAAATCCTTGGACATCATATTATAAGAAATTATCAAGGAAAAAAGTCCTGAGATACTTGAACAAGAAAAGAAAAATGAAATTGAAAGAATTCACAGATCACTTCCAGAAAGAAGTCCTCAAATGACAACTTCCAGGATTGCAATAGCTAAATTCAAGAGCTACCAAGCTAAGGAGAAAATTCTTTAAACAACCACAAAGAAACCATTCAAATATGATGGAGCTATTATCAGAGTCACTCAGGACCTAGTGGCTTCTACATTAAAGGATCAAAAGACATGGAATATGACATTCAGGAGGACAAAAGATTTGGGTTTACAACCTAGAGACACTATCCAGCAGAAAAAAATATTTTCTTTCAGGGATGAAAATTGGCATTAAATAGGATGGAGGATTGGACAATTTCTAAGCATTCCTGAGGAATAAGCTAGACCTAAACAAAAAATCTGAAGTCCAAACATGAGATACAAGAGAAGTCCAAATAGATAAATTAGAAAGAGGAAATTTAAGGTACTCATTAATGTCAAAATATTTACATTTTTACATGAAAAGAGGGCATATGTAATTCTCAAAATTGCTCTAAGTAGTAGAGAAGATAAAAGGAATTTACTCAGAAAGAGTGTGGGAAAATAAGCTGATTATGATGATATGTATATTATAGATTTAAATTAATATCACTAACTCCAAGTATTAATTTTATAAAACTTATTAATAATCACTTGACGTAGAAGAAATAAAAAAAAGAAATAGAAATTCAAAGTCTAATTTTTAACTAAAGTTAGAACACATGTGTAAATTCCCCAGCCTGGCTGAAAGCCAGCTTCAGCAGCTGCATTAAAGGAAAGAAAGAGAGGCGGGGTCACACCAAAACTTTATCCTACTTTTGTATGCACAAAAGCATGCAGTGTTCACACTAAGGGTGAGTCTGCAAATGGGATGCTGGGTAATAGTGTCTTGGAGAGCACATTCTAACCACACAATCCCCCTGTGATTCTATTGGGAGTCAAGCATGTTGGAATCTCCCAGATTTACATGCCTAGTCACCTTCAATGAATCATTTCCCATAACTAGCTTATATCTTTAAAGATCTCTCATGACAGGTTCATAAAATATTGCACTTTCTAAGGGGAAATAACAATAATTTGGGGATGAGAAGGAAATAAAAGAGAAAGAGAGCAAAACCAATGTTAGGCAGGCACATTGAAAAAAAAAGCCAATTTGAGGGCAATCCTCTTAGGAATAAGAGTTTACATTCAGAGTAAATGCCTTCAACCTTCCACAGTTAAATTCACTACATTCCAAAGTTCATTCTGGATCTTTTGATACAGAGTGTGGTTTCTGTGGACATCTCGATGGCGCCTTCTTCAAACAGTTCACTTTCTTGATTCAGGGAGTTAGAGAGTTTCTTTTCCTGAAATTTCTCTACAAGATTTTAAACCTCATATTATAAGCTACAGGAGGGATGGGCATGGACTGCCCTAGCCCACAACAGGATACAGTGGGAAGCAGCTTATCCATTTTCGTCTTCAAATGGGAGGGGCATCAGAAGCAACAGGAGAGAAACACGACTTTTTATTTTTTTTCTACTCCTTATATTTACTCAAATGCTTTCTTAAAAAATTGTTTTTGAGAATTCTTTTTCTAACTTCACTGGTTGCCAAAAATATAAGATTTAAATTAGTATCATTAACTCCAACTATTAATTTTATAAAGTTTATTAATAATCACTTGAAGTAGAAGAAAAAAATAGAAATTCAACACCTAGTTTTCTAACTAAAGTAAGACCTCGTGTGTATATTCTCCTGCTGACTCAAAGCCAGCTTCAGCAGCTTTATTCAAGGAAAGAGAGAGAGAGATGAGGGGTCACACGAAAACTTTAGCCTACAACATACATATGCACAAACACATGTAGTGTTCACACTCAGGATGAGCATGCAAATGGGATATTGGGTAATAGAGTTCTGGGGTGCAAATTCTATCCACACAGTATATAAATGTGATGATATAAAAGCATATGTATGTATGATACATATGCATATCAATGATGTGTAAAAAGATTCAAGGAGTGAAAAAGAGGGCTGCAGTGAGAGAAAAGGAAAGGGAGAGATAGAATGTGATAGATTTTATAACATAAAGAGGTGCGAAAAGTCGTTATAGAGAGAGGAGGATAAGGGTGGTAATGGGCAATGCTCAGACTTTACTCTTCCTCTAGTTCTTTCAATACTTCATAAGCACCTGGGCAGCTCTAAGATTATACATTTTTTTATATTATAAGACTATCCCACTTCCTTTTCAACCATTCTGTTATCTGCTTCCATTTTATGAGTTCATGCCTTTTACATACACAGTTATGATTACCAGCTAGGTATTTCCTTCCATCTTTATATCTTTATATCCTTTTAAAATCCTGGCCTTTCTTTTTACACTCTTTCTCTCTACACAAGTGTTTTGCTATTAATCATTCTCCTGCTTCTTTCTGCTTTATATTATTCTCCTTCCCACCACCTTCCTTCTTATTCCCCTTCTACTTCTGTGGGATCCATATTTCTGAGAGGGGTTCAAGCTGCATCACAGAATTCCATAGTGCCCCCCAAAATTCTAAGAGAGGGGGCAGTTAAAGGCAGTTGGAGTCCTGGAATAAAAGCCAGGTTACCCTTCTTGCAGGATCCTGACTCTTTGCTTTTGGCTCTGAGCAGAGGGACACTCTGGGTAGCTTAGGGGCTAAGACAGTCTCTGGCAGCCAGGGCTACTTTACTTTCTTAGACCTTCAAGCAAGATCACATTCTATCTTAGTTTAGCTATTTGGGTTTAGAAAGAATAATATTTAGGGCTTAGATAGGAGGTCAGCCATTCAAGATACATTTCCCCCTTTGGGGGGAGGGGCTGCTTATTTGACATAGCTTCTTTAGATAGCTTCCCCTTACCTATCATTCCTAAACCATTTCTCCCCTTCCTATTCCCAGATATCATTAAAACCTTATAATCTAGGAACTGTGTCTGGATACAGATAATTTGGGGAAATACTCATATCCTCCATAAGCCAAGTTCCTCTTACTAGTGGTTCTGAAGTTGATCCTAACTTCTGAGCCATTGGACTGCTCCTAAGACATCAAGCTTCACCTCTTCTATCCTGTGGGGAAATAATATATACAAAAGAAGATATTTTCATAAGGGTTTAGTCTTTACCATCATCTGCTTGGATCCTGAATTTACCTAGCCAGTTCCAGCCTCCATAGTTTAGCTGAAAGAAACTGAAAGAGTGCAGGTTGTGGAAAATTCTACTCCCTCACTTTTCCCCCTTCAATCTAGTCAAGTCTGCTTGCTTATTCAAAGACCTGGGATTGGGGAGATTTCACTGCCATCTGACCTCTAATCTTACAGTTTTCCTAATCCTACACTTCTCTATAGGGTAAAATAGGATTATATACTCTAATGAATATGACTGTTCTTCCCTGTCTGAGCCAATTCCAATAAGAGTAGGGTTTAAATATTACCCACCATCACCCTCATCTTCCCCTCCATTGCAATAATATTCCCTTCCTGATCCTCTTTATGTGATATATTTTATCCTATTTTATTTAACATATTCCAAGCCTTGAGAGCCTTCAATGTGGAAGCTCCCAGATCCTGGGTAGTTCTCAATGGGGCTTCATGATGTCTGAATTATTTCTTTCTGCCTCTGTATAATATTTTCTCCTTTCCTGGGGAGTTCTTGAACTTGGCTATAAAATTCCTGGGAGTTGTAATTTGGGGATTTGTTACAAGAGGTGATGTGTGAATTCTTTCAATCTGTATTTTACCTTCTTATTCCAGAATATCATGTCACTTTTCTTGGATAATTTCTTTTAATATAAGGTCTAGGCTTTTTTTCCCCTCAAGACTTTCAGATAATCAAAAAATTCTTAAATTGTTTCTCCTGGATCTATTTTCCAGGTCAGTTCTTTTTGCAATGAGATATTTCATGTTTTCTTTTATTTTTTCTTTTGATTATGTTTTATTATTTCTTAATATTTCATGAAGCCATTAGCGTCTATTTTCCCAGTCCTAATTTTTAAAGATTGAGTTTCTTCCATGATCATTTGATCCTTCTTTTCCATTTGATCTATTCTACTTTTCATAGCACTTTTTTCTTCACTTGATTTTGGGACTCTTTCCAGTTGATCAATTTTGCTTTTCATTTGGTATTATTTTTATTTCTTTACCTTATTTTCTTCAACCTGTCTTATTTTACTATTGAATTCCTTTTGGAGTTCTTCTAGAGCAGGAGTCAGCAACCTTCTTGGCCGTGAGAGACATAAACACCACATTTTTAAAAATATAATTTCAGAAAAAGAACATCAAGGTTCCGGGTTAAGATGGCGGCAGAGTAAGAAGCAGCTCTTAACCTCTCCTGACCAAAACACACAAAACTCCTCAAGGGGACATAAAAACAAGTCCAGACGAACGGAGGAACCCCACAACAGGGCACAGCGTGGAAGGTACGTGGAATTGAGGCATTTCCATGCTATAAAGGGGTGAAACAGCTCTCACTAAATCACGGGCTAAGCAACCACCCCACACCCACCCCCTCCACACACAACATCTATAGCTCCGAAGCCAGCTAAAAAGAAATAGAGCAAGTTTGAGGCACCCATCGCTTCATTGGCAGCTCTGGGGCATGTTCCTGAGAGCGGCGGGATTTGGGACCCCAGGAACCTAGTGAGCGCACGAGGAATTTGAGCTTGGGAGCAGGACGCCTGGAGCGGAGGCTGGGCACAGAGCGAAGAGAGCACAGGCACAGGCAGAGGCGTGGGTGGAGACAGACACAGCCATGACCTAAAGCTCTGAAATCCTGAGTGGGGAACCAGTGCAGACGGGTATACGACTGTGGAAGCAGCGCCCTGAGACTTGTAAAGAAACCTCCGGCAGAGGATCAAGCAAGGGGGTCCACCAGGGGGCTTGACATTGGAAAAAACCAGACTGACCTCAGGAGCCAATAGACTGCGGACAGACCCTGAGCGCAAGGATAAACCTGAGAAGCTGCTGGGCTAACCATGGCTACCCAGTCTCAGGAAGCTCAGAAGAGAAAGATTAACAACAAGAAAAAGAAGTGTTTAACACTCAACAACTTTTACACAGAGAAAATCCAGACAACCGAGCAAACAGAGGAGGAGAACAAACAAGCATCCGGACCCTCCTCAAATAAGGAAAACTCCTCACAAGCTATGGAAGAGTTCAAAACTGAGATTTTTAGGAAAATGGAAGAGATCTGGCAAGAAAATAACAGTTTAAAAGGTAGAATCTTGCAGTTAGAAAGTGAGGCTCAGAAACCAAATGAACTGATAAGCAAATTGAACAACAGAAATGACCGGATTGAAAAGGAATACCAGAAGATTATAGCCGAAAACCAATCCCTAAAGGCTAGAATTGAGCAATTGGAAGCTAATGATCTCTCAAGACAACAAGAACAAATAAAACAAAGTCAAAAGACTGAAAAAAATAAAAGGAAACATGAAATATCTCAATGAGAGAGTGACAGACCAAGAAAACTGGTCTAGAAGAGACAATTTGAGAATAATTGGTCTTCCAGAGAAACCAGAAATTAATAGAAACCTGGACTCCATACTAACAGAAATAATCCAGCAAAATTGCCCTGAAGTCCTACAACAAGAG
>NC_058130.1:299603200-299620391 GCF_016433145.1 Gracilinanus agilis | reverse complement strand
AAAAGAAAGAAAATAGAAAGGAGAGAGAGAGAGAGAGAGAGAGAGAGAGAGAGAGAGAGAGAGAGAGAGAGAGAGAGAGAGAGAAGGAATAAAAAGGAATGGACCCTAATCAGCCCTTTGAAAAATTTTGTATGTCTAAATATTTTCAACAAGAAAAATAGAAAGGAAAGAATTGAATTGGGTGCATAATTTTTAAATAAGAATTTTACAAGTAAACTACTATATATATGTATATATATATTCAAAGAAGAAAATTAAAAAGTGAAAGAATGAATTAATAAATGAAACAAATAACTCTTTAAATAAATGAAGGTAAATACCTAGCTAATCTGATTTTTCAAAAGAGAAAAAATAAAAATAGTTGATGTCAAAATTTTAAAAGAATTTATAATGTAAGATAAACTATTGTTACCTTTCCCTAATTATAAGTAAATACCATTTTAAAAATTATACCAATTGTAAAAATGAAATATTCAGGTTACTGGTATAAGAATATTATATATAAATATATAAGAAAAATAATAGAATGGTCCAAAAAAGAAATTGCAAAGAAGGTGGAAGAACCAGATTGATTTACCAATGAAACATTCAAATAACAATTAATTCCAAAGTTGTTTAAATTTTTTTTAAATTAAAGTTTTTTTCTAAGTCTTTTTGGTTTTCATACATAACTAGTCATAGAAAGGCAGATGATGAAAACTATGAATAAATATCAACAAAAACCCTAAAAACAAAAGTATTAGCATATAATGACATATTATGAAAGATTAAGCAGTTTTAAAAGTTGGATTTCTATCAATATTGTAATGTTGGCTTGCTATGTAAAAAACTATGAACATAATAGACCACAATAAAACTAATTATTTTAATTACTTAATTATCTTAGATCAAATTAGAATTTTTTTAAAACCCCCAAAATTTATTTCTGTTAAACACTCTAAAAATAAAGGAAGAAATTAACCATGGTTAGTAATATTAATATAAAGTTATTATTTTTAAAAATAATGTCTGAGATGGAAAAATGCTACAGTCCTTTCTAATAAAATCAGGATTAGAGTAAGGGTTCTCATTATCATCACAACTATTTAACATAGGAATAGAAAGTTATGTTATAGAAATCACACAAAGTATGTATGAATATATATGTGTAAACAAACAGTCATAGAACATCAGTGTACAGAATTGGAAACAAAATTATGATTTTTTCTGATAGTATGAAAATTTATGTAAAGAATCCTAGAGATTAAAACTAAGAATTAATTAATATATTAAACTGCAAAAAAAACTGCTAGATAGAAAAAAAAAACCTTTAGTATTTATATTTTTTCCTAATAAGAATAGCAGGAGAGATATAGTAAGCAAATTCCCTTTAAAATAAATCCCTTTAAAATAATATATATATATATATATGTGTGTGTGTGTGTGTGTGTGTGTGTGTATACATACATATATATTCATAATGTAAAATTATGAAACACTTCTCGAAATAACAGCTATGAATAAATGAAAAGATATTTCTTGATTATCAGTAAACTTGGCTAATATAAGAAAATGGCAATTCTTTCTAAATTAATTTTCTTTTTTAACCATTATTAAAATCAAACTATTAAGAATTACTTTTTAAACATAGAAGATCCAATATATCAATTTATTAGAGGAATAAAATGTAAAAAGTATGAAGGAATATATTATAATATATTATAAATAGTACAAAAAGACGATTAAAAATAATAGATTATTACCTGACAAATATCAGATTGGCAATAGTGACCCAAAAAGGAAATGATGGTGTTTTAAGGGTTAGAAGAAAACAAAGCTATTAATATATGGCCTGTGGAGGTGTGAATTGATCCAGATATCCTTTAAAAAATTTCTAACTATACTCCTAAATCTCCCTACTATGTACTCATTTTTTAACCCAGTTTTAAGAATATCAGTTCTATACCATACACCAGTGGTTCCCAAACTTTTTTGGCCTACTGCCTGCTTTCCAGAAAAAATATTACTTAGCACCCCCTGTCACATGCTATCACCACCTCCTTACAGTTATTCACCATCCCTGAATGCACCTGTGACCATCACCGTCCTCTTGGATCACTGCAGCACGCACGTTTATTCATGTATACTAATATAAGGCAAACAAGAATAAAATTACTTTTATTGGTGATTAAAATATTAATATTTAATAGAATTGGAATTCAGGGGATTCAAAGCAAAAGACTGAAAACTGTACAATTATCTTACAAACTTTTTTCTATAAATTTATCCTAAATATTTATTAGTAAAATTACTTCATCTAAAGTACCAAAATTATGAAATACCAATATTAATATTAAATACTTTCCATTGAAATTGGAGGCAAATGAATACTTTTTCAAAGAGAATATACCTTTTTTTCCCTCTTAACAATACATGAATTTGTGTAGATCAATGACAGCCTATGAAAAAAATTTGATGTGAGTAAATTATAAATTAATTTTTGTGAATATCATTATAACCAAAAAAGTGGAAAATGTGAACCTTAATGATTCTAAGGGAAGAGAGTAGGGTAATAAAAAATACATAACTTTTCTACTACCCAAATAAGTGAATATTTTCAGGAATATAACTCTAGTGTATTTTGATTGACAACATGTCAGCAGGAGGTCTCACATTCCATATTTCCTCTCACATGCACTAAGCCACAAAAATTTAAATTCAATGTCTTCTTTCTAGTTGTAGGATTCAAGTGATCTCTATTCCAAAGCCTCTCATCCATACAATAAATAATTTGAATATTTAAGAAGCTTTGATGATTCCAAATAAACATTATTACAGAATCTTTAATATAACCTTGTAAATAGCAACAAAAAAGTACAGGTGACCACAGTGAAACTAATTTTGTTAACAACAAATAAGCAGTATGATTTTGATGAATTAAACAAACAAAAAGAAATGCATTAAATTGATTTTTCTGAACAATTATTAATCATTTTCACTAGTATAAGATAACAGGGATGAACACTCAAGTGGACAAAAGGTTAAATATATACTTTTAAAGCATTTAAAATAAAGGGGTGGATCCATGGAATAGATTTGGGGCTAATGGAATCAGCAATCTGGTGTTTGATGAACCCAAAGATCCCAGAATTTGGTATAAAGGAAATAAAATTGTAGAAAAGTTTGAGTTAATAGATACCTGCAGAAAACCAAATAGAGAAAAAAAGGAACATACATTCTATTCAGCAGCACATGGCACAGATATTTAGCATGAACTAGAGCATAAAACCATTACAGCCAAATGTAGAAAATCAGAAATAATAAATGCAACTTTTATAGAAGATAATGCAATTAAATATTTTTAAATATTTTCCCATGGTTATATGATTCATTTTCTCTCTCTCCCCTCTTCCCTCACTACTCTTGGAGCAAACAATCAATTCCATTGGGTTATGCATGTATTATCGCTTGATGTCTATTTCCATATAATTCAAACTAGAAATAGAATATTCTTTTAAAAACCAACCCCAAATCATATGCCCATAAGAACACCTGATAAATCATATATTTTGGGTCTGCGTTTCTATTCCAACAATCCTTTCTCTCAATGTGGATAGCTTCTTTCTCATACGTCATTTGGGATTGTCCTGGATCATTGCATTACTATTAGTAGCAAAGTTGATGACATTTGGTCATTTGACACTTTCAGTTTCTGTGTATAATATTTTCTTGGTTCTCTTCATTTCACTCCCCATTAGTACATAGAAGGTTTTCTAATTTATACAGAAATCAAACCATTCATCATTCCTTAAACCACAGTAATATTCCATCACCATCATGCAATAAAATTATAATCAGTAAGGATTCCTAGAGAGACAAATTAAAAGTTAATTGGAAATCAAATCATTTAATTCTCAAAACTGATGGGGCAAAGAACAATAATTGAAATAATTGATTTCATTGAAGAAAGTGACAATGAGGAGACAACATATCAAAATTCATGGGATACAGCCAAAGTAGTAATCAGGGGAAAAATTTATATTCCTTAGTATTTATATAAAACGCCACCAAGGACTGTCCTTGTTGGCAAAAGCCAACAAACTCCAGGACTACGTCAAATCTTGAACATCAGATGGCCTGAAAAGATCTCCAATACCAGACTCTGGGAAAGAACAATTCAGTATCCCATCAGTCAGGACGCTATGAAAAAAAAAAAAAACAAAATGGAACCCACCAGGGAGGAGAAAAGTTGGAAGGCCAAAACAGACCTGGCAAAGATATGCCCACTTGGTGGAAGTTGCTGAGAACAGAGTCTGTTGGCGTGAGTTGCCCAGTTGGGGGAAGTTGCCCAGAACAGAGTCTGTTGGCGTGAGATGGTTGAGGCCCTATGATCCTCTGGGAGTCAATAGGAATAATAAAATAAAGTATTTATATAAACAACAAAAAAAGGAAAAGTGACAGATCAACAAATTGCATATTCATAATAAAAAATAGAAAAAGAAAAAAATTAAAAATCTCCAATTAATGACTAAATTAGAAATCCTAAAAATCAAAGGAGAAATTAAAATTGAAAGTAAGTAAAAACAACTATTTTACTAATAAATAAGACTAGGAGATGGTCCTATGGGAGGAAACATGAAATGGAGAGAATATGGTTAATTTAATCTTAAAAAAAGAAGAGAATCAAATTACCAGTATCAAAAATGAGATTTCACCTCAAATGAAGAGAAAATTAGGGCAATTATTAGGACTTATTTTGTCTAGTTATATGACACTGTATCTGGCAATATAGGTGAATGGATGAATATTTAAAAATATATAAATTGTGTAGATTAACAAAAGAGGAAAGAGAATACTTAAATAATCCCATCTTAGAAAAATAAATTGAAAAAGCAGTCAATGAACTCAACAAGAAAAAAACCTCAAGGCCAGATGAATTCACAAATGAATTTTATTAAATATTTAAAGAACAATAAATGTGAATACCATGCAGACTTTTTGGCAAAAATAAGCAAAGAAGGGTTAAGATGGCGGTAGAGTAAAAATCAACTTCTTGACCTCTCCTAACCCACGCATATAGGACTCCTCAAGAAGACATAAAACAAATCCAGAGGAAAGAAGGGACCCCACAACAGGGTGCAGCATCGGAGGTACTTGGAAACGGGGCATTTCCATGTTATAAAGGGGTGAAACAGCTCCCATGAAAACACGAGTGGAGCAACCCCCTCCCCCACCCCACACCACCTACCGTGCCAAAGCCAGCACACGGGAGTCAGAGCAGGTTTGGGGCACCCATTGGGTCATTGGCAGCTCACCAGGGCTTGTTCCTGGGAGCAGCAAGACTTGGGACCCCCCCCCCCCAGGGAGGCTGAGGAACTCGTGGACTCTGAGCGCAGACCCTGAGCCCAGACCCTGAGCCCAGGTACAGGCAAAGGGGCTGACAGGGGTGCCAGCTGAGGCACGGATTAAAGTGTGGACTGGGGAGCGGAGCAAGGGGCTGATCCTGAGTGCAGGAGCGGATCTTGAGTGTGGACCCAGTGCAGAGAGGTGCTTGACTGCGGAAGCAGCTCCCTGAAACTGTTAAAGGAGCTTCAGGCAGAAGAACAAGCAAGGAGACCATGAGGAGGCTTGTCCCAAAACAACTATACCTGAGACCTCAGGAATCTCTAAAGAGGCACAAACAGATCCTGGGCACGAGCATAAAGCTGAGAGGGAACAGTATATACCTAAAACCATCAGCAAGCATCATATGTAATGAGGATAAATTAGAAGCCTTCCCAATGAGATCAGGAGTGAAACAAGGATGCCCATTATCACCTCTATTATTCAACATAGTACTAGAAACACTAGCAGTAGCAATTAGAGAAGAAAAAGAACTTGAAGGTATCAAAATAGGCAATGAGGAGATTAAGCTATCACTCTTTGCAGATGATATGATGGTATACTTAAAAAATCCTAGAGAATCAACTAAGAAGCTTGTAGAAATAATCAACAACTTTAGCAAAGTTGCAGGATACAAAATAAATGCACATAAATCATCAGCATTTCTATATATTTCCAATACATCACAGCAGCAAGAGGTAGAAAGAGAAACACCATTTAAAATCACCCTAGACAATATAAAATCCTTGGGTATCTATCTACCAAAACAAACACAGCTATTATATGAAAACAATTTCAAAACACTTTCCAAACAAATAAAACTGGATATCAACAATTGGAAAGCCATTAATTGCTCATGGATAGGATGAGTTAACATAATAAAAATGACCATTCTACCCAAATTCATTTACCTATTTAGTGCCATATCTATCAAACTACCAAATAACTTCTTTACTGAATTAGGAAAAACTATAACAAATTTCATTTGGAATAACAAAAGATCAAGAATATCAAGGGAAATAATGAAAAAAAGTGAAGGAAAGGGGCCTAGCAGTACCAGATATTAAACTATACTATAAATACTATAAAGCAACAGTCATTAAAACAATATGGTACTGGCTAAGAGACAGAAGGGAGGATCAGTGAAATAGACTTGGGGTTAATGACATCAACAAGACAGTGTTTGATAAACCCAAAGTCCCCAATTTTTGGGACATGAATCCACTATTTGACCAAAACAGCTGGGAAATTTGGAAAACAATATGGGAGAGATTAGCTTTAGATCAACATCTCACACCCTACACCAAGATAAATTCAGAATGGGTGAATGACTTGAATATAAAGAGGGAAATTATAAATAAGTTAAGTGAATGCAGAATAGTATACCTGTCAGATGCCTTGGAAAGGAAAGATTTTAAAACCAAGGAAGAGTTAGAGAAAATTACAAAATGTAAATTAAATGGTTTTGATTATAATAAGCTAAAAAGCTTTTGTACAAACAAAGACAATGTAGTCAAAATCAGAAGCGTAACAACAAATTGGGAAAAAAAATCTTTATAACAAAAATCTCTGACAGGGGTCTAATTACTCAAATATACAAGGAGTTAAAGCAATTGTATAAAAAATCAAGCCATTCCCCAATTGATAAATGGGCAAGAGACATGAATAGGCAATTTTCAGGTAAAGAAATCAAAAGTATCAATGAGGACATGAGAAAGTGTTCCAAATCTCTAATAATTAGAGAAATGCAAATCAAAACAACTCTGAGGTACCACCTCACACCTAGCAGATTGGCTAAAATGATAAAAGGGGACAGTAATGAATGTTGGAGGGGATGTGGCAAAATTGGGACATTAATGCATTGCTGGTGGAGCTGTGAACCGATCCAACCATTCTGGCTTGCAATTTGGAACTATGTTCAAAGGGCTATAAAAGAATGCCTGCCCTTTGATCCAGCCATACCATTGTTGGGTTTGTACCTGAAAGATATCATAAATAAACAGACTTGCATGAAAATATTCATAGCCACGCTTTTTATGGTGGCAAAGAACTGGAAAACAAGGATATGTCCTTCAATTGGGGAATGGCAAAAAAAAATGTGGTAAATGCTGGTGATGGAATACTACTATGCTCAAAGGAATAATAAACTCAAGGAATTCCATGTGAGCTGGAAAGACCTCTAGGAACTGATTCAGAGTGAAAGGAGCAATACCAGGAGAACATTGTACACAGAGACTGATACCCTGTGGTAAAATCCAATGTAATCAACTTCTATACCAGCAGAAAGGAATGACACAGGACAATTCTGAGGGATTAATGGTAAAGAACACTACCCACATTCAGAGGAAGAACTTCAGGAGTGGAAACATAAGAAAACAACTGCTTGAACATATGGGTTGAGGCGGACATGATTGGGGATGTAGACTTGAAACTACCACACCAATGCAACTATCAACAATTTGGAAATAAGTCTTGATCAATGACACATGTTAAAACCAATGGAAATGTGCATCAGCCATTGTTGGGGAGAACGGGGGGGGTGAAAGGGAAAGTAGGAGCATGAATCATGTAACCATGTTAAAAATGAATATTAATAAAGGTTTTTTAAAAAATAAAAAATTAATTGATAAAAATATTACAGTTACACATGGAGAACTACTTTTCACTCCAATTTTTTTTACCATTTCTGAATCCTTTCAGTGAAGCTAAAGTCTACTCTACATCTCCCTATCTTTTGTAAAAAAAAAATGTTCATGAGAATTTATGAAATCCTTAACTTAAATCAGAGGAATTACCTACAACACTTATCTTAATTACAGTTCTATAAATGTGTCCAAAAAGAAAGCAAGGTTTGTCAGTCATGGTTTGTCCTGGATAAACCTATGGAGTGTTTTTAGCTGCCTTTATTTTTGTATTCAGTTTTTATAGATATTATTCCTTTGTCTGATTCCTTCATTATATATCTATTGACATGTGTCTTCAAATTCATATTTGTTACTTCTTGTAGAACAGCAATATTCCCTCATATGCATGTGATTAGTTTTGTTTACCATCCATTGCATCACACATCTAGGTTTTTATCACAAAAAGAGACTGTAATATATAGAGGCAGCTCTATATGGTAGGGGTCCTGAGTGGCATTTAGTGGCGTCAGATTGAAAAAAACAGGAAACAGAAAATGAGAACAGCCAGACTAATTGTTTAGCCCATAGCTGATCCAACCTTATGGAGTTTGGGGTTTATTTTATACTGGTTTCAAACAAAGAACACAAAGAAAGAATCACAGTTGTGAAGGGGTTACAAATCATACACAACCCATTAAAGTCTAAAAAGTAAAGAGATAGGTACAAGGGCAAGGGCCAAATTCCAACCACCAATTAGTAGGGGGTTTATTCTGGGAGCAGAAACATATTTAGTGGAGATTTTTACTAATTGTATTCTGCCTTGATTTACAGGATTGCACCTGGTCGGATAAGGTCTTGTTTGGCCTTGTCTGTGTCCGGTCTTGTCTATCTAAGTAATGTATTTTTTAGAGTTCAGGCTTCTTAATTATCAAGGAGAAAATGGTGAACTCAGTAGTTGCTGGTCTGCTAAGGCCTCAACACTTTCCAATAAGAATATTAAGAAAAGGGGGGATCTGAGAATGAGTCAGAAAAGGATCCTTAGATTTTTACCTTAGATGGCCCATTCTATCTGCATCTGACATGCAGTGCAGAAAAATCATACACACTGTTTTACTTGCCAATGATTTTGTAATGGGATCCAGATAAAACATCTATTACAGACTCTATTTCTCTAAATGACTCCTAATAGCCTCCTGGAGGGGTCAAGTTATTTTTGGATTAACCTACCTGCTGGTACCAGAGCTTTTCAGGGCTCAGGTGACCAGGACCAAACACAAAGACTGCCTCAGCCTTGATTGGTCACATAAGAAATCCAGATAACAGGCCCTAATTTTGACCCTGTTTCTCCAAAGGCTCTCTACAGTAATGAACATTTTTTTCCATATACATTAGAAATATTTTGCCATATGTGCATCAAAATATATGAAAATATTAACATTATTTTATGGAATGGTTAGACCATTTTTAGCACCACCAAGAAGGTCCAGTCCCACTAATATTACAAAATGTGCTTTCCCATTTTAAGAAACTTTTCTAATATAATTGTTGTGAAATGATTCCATGCATTTTAGGTGATTATTAACAATCCACATTATTTCTTCTGAAAACTTCTGAAATGTTTCTAGAAAACATGCTTACAGGGGAATAGCTCCTAATCTTTTATTATCATCAATTTCCTTATATTTTTATGTCACATTGTTACCCAGCTTTAACGGCAAAGATTTTCCTCAATCTATTTACATTCTTTTTTATCATATTTATTTTTATATCTTTCCTCAGATTACCTGCAGATAAAATTTTAGTAACTGTTTTCTGACATTTTGTAATCCATATTATTTCAATCCCTCCTTCCCGAAGTAGCTGGTAATGTGATATAGATTATCCCATGTCCATCATTTTGTGAAAGAACATAAATATAGCTAGAGAAGAATTCATGGCAGAAATAAAGTGAGGAATGGTATGCTTTAATCTTTAGTCACACTCCATTAGTTCCTTCAATGTTAGTGGATAGCTTTTTTCATCATTAGTCCCTTGGAACTGAATGGGATCCTTGCATTGCTGAGAAAATTGCCATTCAGTGTTGGTCATCATATGTTTTTACTATTACTTTGTACAAAATTCCTGTGGTTCTATTCATTTCACTTTGTGTCAATTAATATGACTTTCCAGGTTTTCTAAAATAATATTATTCATCATTTCTTATGGCACCTAAATATATACACATATAATTTTTCTAATACAAGATACATTGATTTTATTTGTACAGAAATATTTTCACATAAGTAGAGTTGTTTATTTTGCATTTTATTATTTATTCCTTATCACATATTTTTATAAATTTCTTCCTCAACCACATAATTGTGAAAGAAAATTTTTGATTATCATCTAATATTTATGGTATTAAAAAAATGCATATGGTAAATAAAATAAATATATCAATTTGGAATTTACTTTGAAATTTATACGATGCTGATGTGTGAATATTGTTTTTATTCTTTCTAAGCATTTCCTGTCACATAATGAATTACTTCACAAGTAGTTTGTGCTTTTGGGCTTATCAAAAATTATTTACATTTTTCTGTCCTTTTTATATATATTTATATTTTTTCTATTTTTTAAAAAATGTAGTGCCTGGAATTTTTGTTAATTTTTTATACTAAGATTCTATATCTTGAAGCACATAGGTTGTTTTTTTTCCTCACTGACTTTTTCTCATTATTTCCCTGGTATAAACTCTTATAAATGAATCTCATTATAATTTATGTCTAATTTCATAAACTATACCTAGATTACTTTAATTGGTAAAACAATAAATCTGTATGTTAATAGGTTTTTTTGCTGTCTTTGAGCAGTCCAGCCAAGAAAGAATAAATATTTTAATATTATTTAAATATTTTATTTTTATTAAAATGATTTTAGAGTTCTGCTGAAAATTAATCTTAAGCATTTTGGTTGGTTCATGCTCAAATAATTAATCCTTTTTCCTATAATCTTCTGATTTATTTCCACTCTCTTTCTCTTCTGAATTTTAGTAGTATTCAGAAAAACTGATTATTTATGAGGATTTATTTCAGATCTTGCCACTTTACTGAAGACATTGACTGCATTGATTAAGTTTATTATTTCTTAGATTTTCTGGAGAAAGCATTAAATTGTCTAAAAATAAAGATAACATTGCCCCTTCTTTCCTTATGATTATTCCTTAATCCTCCCTTCCCTTTTCTTATGACTTGTTCTAATATTTCCAAAAGCGTCACCAGTGGACATGTTCATTTTATGCCTGATATTCCAGGTGAAATTAAAAGTGGTTCTTTGCTATAAATTATTACAAATCTTAGTTTGATTTAGGCAATTTACATCATATTAAGGAAAATACTTTTTGTTTTAAGCTTTTTAGCATTTTTCCACATGGGTACTTATTTATGGAAGTATTTAGGTATAGTTCAATAAAATTATAATCTTAATTATGGTGTTATATATTTAATTTTTCAAATTCATTAATTTATTTGTTTCACTTTTAATTCTTTCATCTCCAATGAAGGCATAACATGCATAGTACATTTTAACATATTTTTCATGTCAACATTTACTTGGTATTTTGTCTTGTTATTTTTATTTGAATTATTTCTCTGGTTTCAGAGAAGGAATTTATAAGAGTGTCTTCTATTATAATTAATTATTGAATAATTCATACATTATTTTAAAATCTCTTGACTCAAAATAACATATAGAAGGAATATCTGTAGGATTGGAGCCAAGATAATAGAGTAGATCCCTTTGTTTTCATCATGCTTTCTAATTGAATGTGCCCAAATTCATTTTGCCTTAAAAATATGTGTATGAACATTTTGGAGTTATTTTCTTTCCTGATTTGTGTTTCAGACATAATTCATAATAATACCTTTTTGTGGTGATATTCTTATTTATTTTTTTGTTTGTTTACTCATTCTGACAGCCTTACTTCCTATATTTTGACTTGGTGTTAGAACTTGTTTGTATTAGGTTCAAGAGATATTGTTTGGGCCATGTTTAATTTATTTATTAATTTTTTTTGCTTCCTGCTGCTACTTTTTCCAAGTAAAGAGTACAGTTTTTCAAGAATAACTGGTGTATTTCAGGCTAGTTACTTGTAAGCTTTTTGTTTTTTTTTTAACATTTAATAATATTTATTTTTTAGAAAAGTTAACATGGTTACATCATTTATTCTCTTACTTTCCCCTTCACCCCGTGAGCTCCAAACCCCATAGCTGATGCACATTTCCACTATTTTTGACATGTGCCATTGATCAAGACCTATTTCCAAATTGTTGATAATCGCATTGGTGTGGTAGTTTCGAGTCCACACCCTCAATCATGTTTGCCTCAACCCATGTGTTAAAGCATTTGTTTTTCTACTGTGTTTCCACTCCTGCAATTCTTCCTCTGAATGTGGGTAGCATTCTTTACCTTAAGTACCTCAGAATTATCCTGAGTCATTGCATTGCTGCTAGCACAGAAGTCCATTACATTCAATTTTACCACAGTGTATTGGTCTCTGTGTACAAAGTTCTTCTGGCTCTGCTCCTTTCTCTCTGCATCAATTCCTGGAGGCCTTTCCAGTTCACATGGAATTCCTCCAGTTTATTATTCCTTTGAGTGCAACAGTATTCCACCACCAGCATATGCCACAATTTGTTCAGCCATTCCCCAATTGAAGGGCATACCCTTATTTTCCAGTTTTTTTCCATGACAAAAAGTGTGGCTACAAATATTTTTGTGCAAGTCTGTTTATCTATGATCTCTTTGGGGTACAAACCAACAATGGTATGGCTGGATCAAAGGGCAGGCATTCTTTTATAGTCCTTTGAGCACAGTTCCAAATTGCCTTCCAGAATGTTTGGATCAGTTCACAACTCCACCAGCAATGCATTAATGTCCCAATTTTGCCACATCCCATCCAACATTCCTTACTCTCCCCTTCTATCATTTTAGCCAATCTGCTAGGTGTGAAGTGATTTCTCAGAGTTGTTTTGATTTCTATTTTTCTAATTACTAGAGATTTAGGACACTTTCTCATGGGCTTATTGAAAATTTTGATTTCTTTATCTGAAAATTGCCTATTCATGTCCCTTATAGGAATTTGGTAGGACTCCTTCTTTGCTTATTATATCAAATAATTTGTATAGTATGGGGATTAGTTGTTCTTTGAATGTTTGATAAAATTCACTTGTGAATCCATCAGGCCCTAGTGATTTTTTTCTTAGGGAGTTCTTTCATGGCTTGTTCAATTCCTTTTTTTGATATGGGATTGTTTAGGTATTCTCTTTCTTCTGCTGTTAATCTAGGCAATTTGTATTTCTGTAAATATTTATCCATATCACCTAGATTGCTATATTTATTGCCATATAATAGGGCAAAATAGTTTTTAATGATTACCTAAATTTCCTCTTCATTAGGGTGGGATCTCACTTTTCATCTTTAATACTGTTAATTTGTTTTTCTTCTTAACTTTTTTTTATTAGATTGACCTTTATTTTGTCTATTTTATCTGTTTTTTCAAAATACCAGCTTCTAGTCTTATTTATAAATTCAATAGTTCTTTTACTTTCTATTTTGCTAACTTCTCCATTGATTTTTAGTATTTCTAATATAGTTTTCATCCTGGGATTTTTAATTTGCTTGCTTTCTAATTTTTTAAGTTGCATGCCCAATTCATTAATCACTCTATTTGTTAATTTGTTAATATATGCACTCAAGGATATAAATTTCCCCCTGACTACTGCCTTAGCTGCATCCCACAGAGTTTGGTAGCATGTCTCATCATTGTCATTCTCTTCAATGAAATTGTTGATTGTTTCTATGATTTCTTCTTTGACTAATTGGTTTTGTAGAATCATACTTTTTAAATTTCAATTAGTTTTTGATTTGCCTGTCCAGGTGCCCTTACTAATTATTATTTTTATTGCATTATGATCTGAGAAGGTTACATTTATTATTTCTGCTCTTTTGCATTTATTTGCAATGTTTCTATGCCCTATTACATGGTCAATCTTTGTGAATGTACCATGTGCAGCTGAAAAGAAGGTGTATTCCTTTTTGTCCCTATTTATTTTTCTCCACATATCAATTAAATCTAATTTTTCTAGAACTTCATTCACCTCTCTTACCTCTTTCTTACTTATTTTTTGGCTTGATTTATCTAGATCTGAAAGAGGAATATTTAGATCTCCCACTATTATGGTTTTACTATCTATTTCCTTCTTGAGCTCTGCCAGTTTCTCCTTTAGGAATTTGGATGCTATGCCATTTGGTGCATACATACTGAGCACTGCTATTTCCTCATTGTCTATATTGCCTTTTATCAGGATGTAATAACCTTCCCTGTCTTTTTAAATCATATCTATTTTTACTTTGGCTTTTTCAGAAATCATGATTGCCACTCTTGCCTTCTTTTTCTCATTTGAAGCCCAAAATATTTTGATCTAGCGCTTTACCTTAAATCTGTGTATGTCTACCTGTCTCATATATGTTGCTTGTAGACAACATATGGGAGAATTTTGGTTTCTAGTCCACTCTGTTTTTGCTTCCTTTTTATGGGCAAGTTCATCCCATTCACATTCAGAGTTATAATTATCAGTTATGTATTCCCCAACATTTTGTTATCCTCTCCTAATTCTACCCCTTCTTCTTAGGTTATTTCCTTTGAAACCAGTCATTTGTTTTACACCAGTAACCCTTCTCACTTCTCATGATTAACTACCATTTCTACCCCCTCCCTTGTTATTCAGCTCTTTTTATTTTTAAGGCCTAATGAATTCCCTCTCCCTTCTTCTCCCCTCCCTTTTTTGACCTCCTCTCTCCCCTGCTGCCTTTGGTTTATCTCTTCTGACTCTCTCAGTAGGGTTAGAAAGAGTTTTATATCCCAATGAATATAGCTAATATTCCCTCTCAGGGTTAATTCCACTGAGAGTAAGGTTTAAATATTACCTCTTAATGCTCTTTTCCTCTCCTTTTTATAATAGTATTCATCCCGTCACGGTCCCATACTCTCTTTGTGTGTAATAGAATATCCTATTTTTCTTATTCACTCAAGTTTCTCTTGGTGTCCCTTACTATTCACCCCCTTTTTCCCATCCACTCTTATATCATCTTAGACCATTTAGTACTCCAACCTCCCCCTGTGGATAATTCTTCTAATTACTATACTAGTGAATACTATAATAGTGAATAGAGTTCACTACCGAGAATTATACATAGCATTTCTCCACATAGGAATACAGATAATTAGATTTTATTGAAGCCCTTAAAGAGGCAAATTTAAAAAATTATGAATTTTCTTTCTTTCCCCTTTCTTTCTTATTTAACTTTTCATGTTTCTCTTGATTTTTGTGGTTGGATATCAAACTTTCCATTTAGTGTTGGTCTTTTCTGTGCAAATACTTGGAAATCTTCTATCTTGTTGAAAGCCTATACTTTCCCCTGGAAGTATATAGTCAATTTTGATGGGTAGGTGATCCTTGGTTGTAGACCCAGTTCTCTTGTCTTTCTGAATAGCATATTCCAAGCCTTGCAGTTTTGTAGTGTGTAGGCTGCCAGATCCTGTGTGATCCTGATTGGTGCTCCTTGATATCTGAATTGTCTCTTTCTGGCTTCTTATAGATTTTTTTCCTTTTACTTGGAATCTCTTGAAATTGGCTATTATATTCCTGGGGTTGTCTTTTCTGGGTCTAGTGTAGAGGGTGATCTATGGATCCTTTCAATGTCTATATTACCCTCTTGTTGTAGAACTTCGGGCAATTTTGCTGAATAATTTTTTTTAGTATGGAGTGCAAATTTCTATTACTTTCTGCTTTTTCAGGAAGACCAATGATTCTCAAATTTTCTCTTCTAGACCTGTTTTCTGGATCTGTCAATTTATCATTGTGATATTTCATGTTTCTTATATTTTATGAGTCTTTTGACTTTGCTTTATATGTTCCTGTTGTCTTGTGAGATCATTGACTTCTACTTGCCCAATTCTTTTCTTTAGAGACTGATTTTCTGCTATATTCTTTTGACTTTCCTTTTCGATTTCGTCAATCCTATTTTCCAGCTGTTTTATTTTGTTCTCCAATTTGCTTGTCAGTTCTTTTGATTTGGTGGCATCTTTTTCTAATTGCCCAATTCTAGCCTTTAGAGACTGGTTTTCAGCTATCATATTTTGGTTTTCCTTTTGAATCTGGTCTGCTTGTTTCTTCAAGGCTTCTAGCTGATCATTTCTTGTCTTCAATTTTCATATCAATTCATTTGATTGCTGAGCCTCCCTTTCCAATTGCAAAATTCTGCCTTTTTAATTTTTATTTTCTTGCCAGATCCCTTCCATCTTTCTCATAATCTCAGATTTGAACTCTGCAAGAGCTTGTGACCAGTTTCCATTTTGGGGGGAAGGTTACTTGGTAGTTCTCCTCTGCTGTTTACTCTGTTGTCTGGATATTTTCTGTGTAAAAGTTGTTGAATGTTAAAGATTTCTTCTTGATCTTTCTCTTCTGGGTTTCTTGTTTCTGGCTTGCCATTGTTATCCCAGTGCCCTCTCTACTTTATCCTCACAAATACAGTCTGTCTGAGCTTTTTAGGTTCCTGAGGTCTCAGGTCTAGTTGTTCTCAGTGTCAAGCCTCCTGGTGGTCCCCTTGCTTGTTCCTCTGCCCAAAGCTCCTTTTGCAGTCTCAGATTCTTCCCCAATCTTGCACCCCTCTGCACTGGGTCCCCACCCCAGGTCCACACCTGTGCTCAAGATCCATGTCTGCAGCTGCGGCCTTGCCTGGGCTCAAGTTCTGTTTTCAAAGTCCACGAGTTCTTTAGTCTTTTGAGGTTTTTTGTCTAGCTGATGCCAGGTAGCTGCCAAGGACTTAATGGATGCCCCAAACTTGCTCTAACTCTTGTGCTCTGGCTTTGGCCCTGTAGGTGGTGTGTGTGGGGGAGTGGTTGCTCAGCTCACATTTTATTGAGAGCTATTTCACCCCCTTATAGCATGAAAATGGCCCGATCCTATGTACCTTCAATCCTGCGTCCTGTTGTGGGGTCCCTTCGTTCTTCTGGATTTGTTTTTATGTCCTTTTGAGGAGTCCTATATGTGTGGGTTAGGAAAGGTTAAGCAGATTCTTTTTACTCTGCAGCCATCTTAACCCAGAATCTAATGTTTATATATATATATATATATATATATATATATATATATATATATATATAT
>NC_058130.1:299557835-299593233 GCF_016433145.1 Gracilinanus agilis | reverse complement strand
AAAAAAAAAAAAGATGAACCTTCCATTAGATTTGCTAACTTCTAACCATCCATTTTGAGAAAGTAACATTTCTAGGCAAAAATTTTGAAATAAAACATAAAAAAGGAAGGTCAATAAATTTAAATATTTTGAATAATTTAGGTCATGATGTAGGAGATATTTACTAAAAGGGGAGATTGGATTATCAATGTCTTAATAGTTATACCTGGTCAAAAGATAATTTAAAGAACAAAATAAGACAAATTATGAATTTAAATTTATATTTTGTTTTAAAAGAGAGAGGACAGGGAGGAAGGACCATGATATTTTTTAAAGATGCAACCACAGCCAGAAAGCATTCAAATTTAGGGGCAAATGATAGAAGGAAATGTAGTCTCATGAAACATATACTTCACTGCGCATAAAAGTGTATATTTATATATACATATTACGTATACATATGATATGTATATATATTATTTTGACAGAGACAGAGAGACAGGAAAAGCTTTTAGTGAAATTCAGAACTCATTTTTTAAATCTAAAACATCTTATAACAGATGAAGAAACTGAGATAATGAAGGTTAAATGACTTTTCCAGTGTGAACGATGGTAAGAGTTTGACCTCAGGAAAATATTTTCCTGACTTCATACCTGACTATTAACAAAGCCATCTACTTTCCCTGGATACAACTACTGAGTCATGGGATCATATTTATGTTTCAGAATGATTGGTTTGGCACCACTGAAAAAGATGGATAGGAAGAGCAAAAGGAAGAGAAATTGCACTTAAAATTGTAAATATATTATACATCTGTTGATTGACCTACCAAGATAAAAGAAAGTCATATAAACATAGCTACTGAATTTTTAAAAATCAAAATGAGAATAAGACATAATAAATGGAAACACATTCAATATTTAAGATGAGACAATGCCAGTATAGCCAAAGATATTGAAATCCCCAAATTATTCTAGAAATTTAACACTTAATTTGAAGAGAAAAATTATAAATTAGACAAAATATTAACAAAATTCATTTGGTAGATTTAAAGATCAAGAATAACTTTGAAGGTATTATGGGTAAAGAAATACCAAGATGGAATAAAAACACTGAAATGTTCATATTATTAAATCACAGCAAGATACCTACCTTTATGTACAGTTCAGATTTTCTTATTGTCTTCCTTTATATATTGTAGTTGCTGCTTATCAGATTCACAGTAAGTAAAAGGGGTACATTCAAAATTGTGAATTACGGTTTGAACTATGAACCAACTTATTAATGACCAGAGAAGTGTGAATAGGAAAGTTTGTTGAGCTTAAGGTCCTAGATTATATAAAGTTTTCTAAACCAGTTGTGGGATAGATCAAAATTTCATGATTTATAGGCATGTAAATCAGTGGTCAAAGTTGGAGTCAATTCTGTTAGCTTAGAGTCTAGTGATTGGCCATTTCTTTCAATGATACATAATTAACAGCAACACTAAGAAGCAGGGGGACTTGGCATCACATCTTTCCCTATAGGTCAAAGGAAAGAAAAGGCAGAATATCAAACTATATTCACTACGAGGCCATTCTGGTAATTGAAGAAGAGAACCTCTACTTTAGAGTCTTGGGTATATTTCCAGTCTTATCCCTGGCAAGGAAGTCCAAGGATTCATACAAGAGCATACTATTCTGGGACTTCCTAGCCAGGGAAAAGACTAGAAATAAACTAGAGTTTAAATTAAAAGTCATAATTCTACCATAGGAGAAAAATAATTCTTCTATGACATAGAAAGAGATATAGAATTATAATGCTAGAACCTGGGCTGCAACAGGTGAAAAATATAAACAAACTCTTGTAACTTTTAGGACATTTTGCAGTAGGTATGCCAGGTGGGAGGACTAAGAGAGTTATGCTAACTTCTAAGTATCCTCTGTTTTATAGTAGGAAGGAATAAGTGTCTGATGAGTGGTTATTCCTTTAAAGACTGAGTAAATGTCTTGAAAGGTTTTAATCTCCATCAACTTTCTCTGTGTTTATATATGCTATTGCATTCTAGTGTTATTTCCTAGAAAATCTCATGGATAGTGGAAGAAGGGGGGTGATTAAGAGGTTTGTAGTGTAGTTGGTAACCCACTAGAAAGATGTATAAGGACCTCTCTTCCCTTTCTGCCACCCCTCCTTACTGGGAGACAAAAGGGATTTCCTGAGAAAATGGGGGATCCCTGTAACTCATGCTGGGGTAGAGGTGTTAAAGAAATGTCCCCTCAAGGGGAAATGAGTGTAACCCCAATAAGATGTCAGTGTAGGTCAGGGCACATAGAAGCCTCCCCCTATTTCCCTGCTGAAGGTCAGGCTTAAAATGGAAGTCAGCCTGCCTCCCTTCCTTAACCCCCTCACTCAGCCTCCCACCAACAGGATACACACAGATCTGACTAGAGAACTGAAGTGTTTATCCTAGGTCTTGATAAGGAAATGGAGATGGAGTTCACAGGAAAGAGGGTGCAGGGTAATTTCTAAAGCTCCACCAGTCCTTGACTACACCAGTTACCCACAGAGATTCAGTCTGGGAGAATCTGATCTCTCTGTTCCCCAAATGCAGCTTCACTGTTCCAAGGCCAAGATTGTATTTCTTTTTCTTTCTTTCCTTTTTTTTAAACCCTTACCTTCTGTCTAGGAGTCAATACTGTGCATTGGCTCCAAGGCAGAAGAGTGGTAAAGTCTAGGCAATAAGTGACTTGTCCAGGGTCACACAGCTAGGAAGTATTTAAGATCAGATTTGAACTTAGGACCTCCCATCTCTAGGCCTGGCTCTCAATCCACTGAGCTACCTAGGTACTTCCCGAATATTATACTTCTAAACTAAGAATGATATTGTATTCAAAGGGGATATTGTGGGGCAAAGCCCAAGACAAATGGGGACCAGAAATCAGCTCCCCAGCGGAAGTCCAGTAACTCCTTCCCAACTCTGTTGAAAGGTGTTGTTGTATATTCAATGAACTTCAGGAACCAGTATAACTCAAGAGTAACTGTAAGTCTTCTAAGAAATCTAGGAAAAACCTCCAGGGCTCACTTCAGAGGGTCTCACAGTCCAAATACAACCTCCTCCCCCTTAGATTCCCTCCAAAGCTGGTCCTTCTGGCTCTTTTGTCGCAGAAGCATTTGCTTCTCACCAATAGTAACTGGTCCTGTTTCCTCAGTGTTCCAACTGCCAAATTCCAAAATGACCTGGCTTGCATTGCATCCTTACAGTAGATATAGTGCAAGTGGTCACAAAGAGTTAAACACAATTGAACAAGTAAATAATAAGTACATATGTAGATACAAACATCAGTAAACATGGAGACATAAATGGTAACAAATAATATTCCAAAAGTGTTGGTGCAGTTTTTGGATTTAAAAGCTTATGTATTCTTTATTCTGTGTGTATAATGTATTTTTTTTTGCTATCCCTTTAAACAATTTCTTTATCGTAATTGTGCTTCTGATTAAATCTATGGTTTTATGACTTTGTAATGTATGTATTTATTCTTTTTATAGTAGGAAGGAAATGGTGTCTGATATGTGGGAAATTAATAGTCCTAAACAATGACTGACTAGCAGTATGTAGTACCAAATATTAGTTCCGGGATTTAAACCAATTCTCATGGCCATTTTCTTAATGATACAGAGAGCTGATGAGGAAAGTGCAAAAAAGATTTTATAATTATGACTTTTATCAATAAATTATTTAACATGATAAACTTTCCCCAGAGTAGAATTTAAATGTGATACAGGACTTTCCTTTTGCCCTTTGTATAAAGAAATTATTTGTAGCCAGAGTCCAGCTGCTTTGATTGAGTGAGGGTACAGGAATATGATCTAAGTAAAAGTTATGGCATTGAGAGTTATTCCAGTGGAAAGACTCTGGATTTTATAGAAGACAGTGAACTCCCCCTTTCCAGAAGAGAGTTGTTAAAAGTCCACCTGAGCCAAACTCTGTCTTCTGCAACAGTGCTTCATAATTGGATAGCAAATTGTTTTAATAAATGTTTTCCAACCAGACCTCCAGAAAAAAATTCCGACACATTGAAGTTTAATCTGAACTATTAACAGGATCCTCACCACTTTCTTATGTCTAGAAAATCAATAAAACAATAAATTAAGCCCTGATATCTGTCAACTTCCTAGGTATAACGGTTCACAGTGAATGTTTTTATCAAGAGAACTGGTTCAATTAGAGTCTAGCATACCACTCTGTTCATCAAATGGGGATGGATAAACAAATTATGGTATATAATTATAATGACTCTTCATTCAGGGAAGTGATGCAGAGTTTTGGAATGCTATGTAAGTATAATATGTGCTATGGAAGATTCTGTTATTATAGAAATATTTCAAGCATGGCACTAATAACAAATTAAGCCTAATTTCCAAAGACCACAATAATTGATTATAAAGAGGCACATATAGTGTTGGAATGTGTTTTAGATATGGCAACCAGGGAAAATGAGGAAAAACAATGTACGTAGTTAAATTTTAATTTGATTCTTATAATTCATTGAATCTAAATATTAACTGGTCTTATCCCTATGATTAGTTATAAGTATGAATTTAGTATAGTCATATAAATTTCTCTGGACGTCTCTTTCTTCATCTATAAAGTGGAGGAATTCAATTATAAAGTAGAATTTCTCTTTTAATTCTATGAATTCATGTGAAATTTTTAAAACAAAATGTCTTTTCAAAATTGGTTAGGTTATGATTAAAAGAATATATACAAATATAAAAATGTTACCTTTTAGGAGGTTGCAATTTACTTACTGATAATGCTTTGTTCAGTTGTTTCCAACTGTTCATGACAACATGGACTATAACACACCAAAACTGTCTGTAAGTTTTTTTGGAAAAGTTACCAGAGTGGTTTGTTATTTCCTTCTTCAGTGGATTAAGGCAAAGAGAAGTTAAGTGATTTGCCCAAGGTCACACATCTAGTATTTAAGGACAGATTTGAACTCATTTCTTCCTGACTCAAGATTCATTTCTTAATATAGTTAGCCATTTTGTTGCCTCTGTTTATTATCTTCCATAATACCTATTTATGTGTGTAAATTATTTCTTTACACATTGACATTAAATGTTTTTAAATTGATGTGGCATGACACTAATAATAATAACTATTATTTATATGACATTTATTATATGACAAGCATTATACATTATTATTCTGCTTGATCCTCACAACTCTTGGAGGTAAGAGCTATTATTATCTTTAGAGTACAGATGAGGAAACTGAAGCAAACAGATTTCAGTTAAATGACATTTCCAGGTCACAAAGTAAATGTCTGAGGCTAGATATTAACTTGGATTTTTCTGCTTCAAAACAGAGAAGTCTATCTAGCAAGTCACTTAGGTAGACGTCATGGGTATGGATATATAGCTTCGACTGAAATATATCATAGCTAAAAAGGTAAAGTAGAGGTAGGAGATACTGGCACTCTGAAAACCCTTCCCAACCAATCTTCAAATAAAACTTTAAAAATACTAGAGTGGCAGAACCAACAAAGGGATGCTCTTCTCCTATAAAAGAAAATTTGAAAATAGGAAGAGATCTCTTTTACTGGGCAAAAAGGGGAGCACAATTCATCACCAGACCACATCAGCAGCATAAGCCAATACTCAGGCCATCCCTATTTTCCACTGCTCATGGTTCTGAATCCTGCCTAAGGCCAGCAACAAGACTCAAATATCCCACCTAAGCCAACAGCATAGTACCCCCAAACCCATCCCTTGAAGTTCTGAGACACAATGTAATTGCCCCCATTGAGACTGGTCAGTGCAGGCCTGGGGTGAGGCCCTAAGCCTAAATAATATGTCTCGCCTTGTAAACTAACAACAGAATCTGAGGTATGCTGAGTCAACAGTGGAGGTGGTTTCTAAAGTTCTTAGCTCATAAATCATTTTACCACTTTTGAAGAATTGAAACTTGCAGAATCCTGAACTAGATCTGAGGGTAGCAGAAAGAAAATACTGAAGTTCAAGAGAGTGTCTCACCTATATTAGGAACCACACCCAATATTAAGAAAAAATAAGGGTCAAGAAAAAGAGTGGGAAAAAAATCAAACATAAAAAAACAACACTCTAACATAGAAAATTATTAGGGACACAAAGTAGAATCAAGATGAGAGACTCAGGTGTGGTCAGTGAGATCAAAGCAGCTACATGTAAAACTTCAACAACAGATAGCAATTGGTCTCATGACCTGGAAGAGCTGAAAAGGGATTTCAAAAATCAAGTAAGAGACACAAAGGGAAAATGGAGAAAAGAAATGAGAGTAATGCAAAAAAAATATAAAAACACCTTAAAAAGTAGAATTGAGGCACAAAAATTCACTGAAGAGAAGAAATCTTTAGTAAGTAGAATTTTCCAAATGAAAAGGAAATATAACAGCCCACTGAAGAAAATAATTCCATGAAAATTAGTATTGGCCAAGTGGAAACTATTAACTTTAGGAAATATCAAGAAATAATTAAATTCAAAAGAATGAAAAAAAAAGAATAAAATATGAAATATCTCATTAGAGAAAAATCTGACCTGGAAAATACATCCATTAGAGACAATTTAAGAATTATTGAACTACCTAAAAGCCATCATGTAAAAACAAAAAGAAAACATTAAAACAAAAAACAAGTAGACATCATATTATAAGAAATTATCAAAGAAAACTGCCCTAATATTTTTTATGCTAAATTTTATTTTTTTTTATTTTATTTTTTAGGGCCATCATTCATTTTATTTTATTTTTTAAAAACATTTATTAATATTCGTTTTTAACATAGTTACATGATTCATGCTCCTAATTTCCCCTTGACCTCCCGCAACCCCCATCCATGGCCAATGCACATTTCCACTGGTTTTATCATGTGTCCTTAATCAAAACCTATTTCCAAATTGTTGTTAGTTGCATTAGTGTGGTGGTTTCAAGTCTGCATTACCAATCATGTCCACCCCAAACCATGTGTTCAAGCAGTTGTTTTTCTTATACATTTCCTCTCCTGCAGTCCTTCCTTTGAATGTGGGTAGCATTCCTTTCCATACTTCCCTCAGAGCTGTCCTGGGTCATTGAATTGCTGCTCGTACAGAAGCCCATTACATTAGATTTTACCGTAGTATATCAGTCTCTGTGTACAGTGTTCTTCTGGCTCTGCTCCTCTCACTCTGCATCAGTTCCTGCAGGTCTTTCCAGTTCACCTGGAACTCCTCTAGTTCATTATTCCTTTGAGCACAATAGTATTCCATCACCAGCATATACCACAATTTGTTCAGCCATTCCCCAATTGAAGGACATACCCTCCTTTTCCAATTTGTAATTTTCTCTAACTCTTGCTTGGTTTTAAAATCTTTTCTTTCCCAGAGATCTGAAAAGTATACTATTTTGTGTTCACTTAACTTATTTATAGTTTCCCTCTTTATATTCAAGTCATTCACCCATTCTGAATTTATCTTGGTGTAGGGTGTGAGATGTTGATCTAAACCTAATCTCTCCCATATTGTTTTCCAAATTTCCCAGCAGTTTTTGTCAAATAGTGGATTCATGTCCCAAAAGTTGGGCTCTTTGGGTTTATCATAGACTGTCTTGCTGATATCGCTTACCCCAAGTCAATTCCACTAATCCTCTCTTCCATCTCTTAGCCAATACCATATTGTTTTGATGACTGCTGCTTTATATTATAGTTTAATATCTGGTACAGCTAGGCCCCCTTCACATTTTTTTCATTATTTCCCTTGATATTCTTGATCTTTTGTTATTCCAAATGAAATTTGTAAAAGTTTTTTCTAATTCAGTAAAGAAGTTATTTGGTAATTTAATAGATATGGCACTAAATAGGTAAATTAATTTGGGTAGAATGGTCATTTTTATTATGTTAGCTCGTCCTACCCATGAGCAATCAATGGTTTTCCAATTGTTTAGATTCAGTTTTATTTGTTTGGAAAGTGTTTTGTAGTTGTTTTCGTATAATAGCTGTGTTTGTTTTGGTAGATAGATTGCCAAGTATTTAATATTGACTAGAGTGATTTTAAATGTTGTTTCTCTTTCTACCTCTTGCTGCTCTAATATGTTGGAAATATATAGAAATGCTGATGATTTATGTGCATTTATTTTGTATCCTGCCACTTTGCTAAAGTTGTTGATTATTTCTACTAGCTTCTTAGTTGATTCTCTAGGATTTTTTATGTATACCATCATATCATCTGCAAAGAGTGACAGCTTAGTCTCCTCATTGCCTATTTTGATACCTTCAATTTCTTTTTCTTCTCTAATTGCAACTGCTAGTGTTTCTAGTACTATGTTAAATAATAGAGGAGATAATGGGTATCCTTGTTTCACTCCTGATCTTATTAGAAAGGCTTCTAGTTTATCTCCATTGCATATGATGCTTGTTGATGGTTTTAAGTATATACTGTTTATGATTTTTAGGAAAGGTCCGTGTATTCCTATACTTTCCAGGGTTTTCAATAGAAATGGATGCTGTATTTTGTGAAAGGCTTTTTCAGCATCAATTGAGATAATCATGTGATTTTTGTTTGTTAGACTGTGGATATGGTCAATTATGTGGATGGTTTTCCTAATGTTGAACCATCCTTGCATTCCTGGTATAAATCCCACCTGATCATGGTTGATGATCTTCTTAATTACTTGCTGAAGTCTCTTTGCTAGTATTCTATTTAAGATTTTTGCATCTATGTTCATTAGGGAGATTGGACTGTAGTTTTCTTTCTCTGTTTTTGATCTCCCTGGCTTTGGAATCAGTACCATATTTGTGTCATAAAAGGAATTTGGTAGGAATCCTTCTTTGCTTCTAATATCAAATAATTTGTATAGTATTGGGATTAATTGCTCTTTGAATATCTGATAGAATTCACTTTTGAATCCATCAGGCCCTGGTGATTTTTTCTTAGGGAGTTCTTTGATGGCTTGTGCAATTGCTTTTTCTGATATGGGATTATTTAGGTATTCTATTTCTTCTGCTGTTAATCTAGGCAATTCACATTTTTGTAAATATTCATCCATATCTCCTCAATTGTTATATTTATTGCCATATAATTAGGTGAAATAGTTTTTAATGATTGCCTTAATTTCCCCTTCATTAGAGGTGAAGTCCCCCTTTTCATCTTTGATACTGTCAATTTGATTTTCTTCTTTCCTTTTTTTTTAATTAGATTGACCAGTACTTTTTCTATTTTATCTGTTTTTTTCAAAATACCAGCTGCTGGTCTTATTTATTAATTCAATAATTCTTTTACTTTTGATTTTATTGATTTCTCCCTTGATTTTTAGTATTTCTAATTTAGTTTTCATCTGGGGATTTTTAATTTGCTCTCTTTCTAATTTTTTTGTGATGCATGTCCAATTCATTAATCTGTACTCTTCGTCATTTTTTAATATATGCACACAAGGATATAAATTTCCCCTTGAGTACTGCCTTGGCTGCATCCCATAGAGTCTGGTAGGATGTCTCATCATTGTCATTTTCTTCAATGAAATTGTAGATTGTTTCCATGATTTCTTCTTTTACTAATTGGTTTTGTAGAATCATATTATTTAATTTCCAATTAGTTTTTGATTTGCCTGTCCAGGTGCCCTTACTAATTATTATTTTTATTGCAGTATGATCTGAGAAGGTTACATTCATTATTTCTGCTCTTTTGCATTTGTTTGCAATATTTCAATACACTATTACATGGTCAATCTTTGTGAATGTACCATGTGCAGCTGAAAAGAATGTGTATTCCTTTTTGCCCCTATTTATTTTTCTCCACATATCAATGAAATCTAACTTTTCTATGACTCCATTCACCTCTCTGACCTCTTTCTTATTTATTTTTTGGTTTGATTTATCTAGATGTGAAAGAGGGATATTTGGATCTCCCACTATTATGGTTTTACTATCTATTTCCTTCTTGAGATCTTCCAGTTTCTTCTTTATGAATCTGGTTGCTATGACATTTGGTGTATATATATTGAGCAGTTTTATTTCCTCATTGTCTATGTAATGACTTTCCCTGTCTTTTTTAATCATATCTATTTTTACTCTGGCTTTGTCAGAAATCACAATTGCTACTCTTGCCTTCTTTTTTCTTTTGATGTCCAAAAGATTTTGCTGAAGCCCTTAACCTTAAACTTGTGTACATCCACCCACCTCATATGTATTTCTTGTAGACAACATATGATAGGGTTTTGGTTTCTAATCCACTCTGCTATTTGCTTCTGTTTTATGAGAGAGTTCATCCCATTCACATTCAGAGTTATAATTATCAGTTGTGCATTTTCTTACATTTTCGTATCCTCCCCTATTCCTACCCTTTCTTCGTAAACTATTTCCTATTAAACCAGTGATTTGCTTTAAGTCTGTATCCCTTATCCCCTCCCTTGATTAACTTCCCTTTCTACCCCTCCCTTATTATTCTCCTCTTTTTATTTTTTAAGGTCTAATAAATTCCCTCCCTCTTCTTCTCCCCTCCCTTTTTTGACCTCCCCACTGCCCTGCTCCCCTTGGTTTATCCCTCCTGACATTCTCAGTAGGGTTAGATAGATTTTTATATCCCAATGGATAATATAGCTACTCTTCCCTCTCCAGGTTGATTACACTGAGAGTAAGGTTTAAATATTACCTCTTAATGCTCTCTTCCTCTCCTTCTTATAATAATATTTGCCCCTCCCCTTCCCATGCCCTCTTTGTATGTAAAAGATGTAAAAGAATATCTTCTTTTTCTCATTCTCTCAAGTTTCTCTTGGTTGTCCCTGCTATTTACCCCCCTCTTTCCGAACCCCCATATCATCTTAGACCATTTAGTATTCCACCCTCTCCCTATGAATTATTCTTCTGATTACTATAATAGTGAATACTTAATAGTGAATAGAGTTCACTACAGAGAATTATACATAGCATTTCTCAACATAGGAATACAAATAATTAGATCTTACTGCGTCCCTTAAAAAGGTAAATTTAAAAATTATGAGTTTTCTTTCTTTCTCCTCTGTTTCTTATTTACCTTTTCATGTTTCTCTTGATTTTTGTAGTTGGATATCAAACTTTCCATTTAGTCCTTGTCTTTTCTGTGCAAATACTTGGAAATCTTAAATTTTGTTGAATGCCCATACTTTCCCCTCGAAGTATATTGTCATTTTCGATGGGCAGTTGATCCTTGGCTGAAGGCCCAGCTCTCTTGCCTTTCTGAATATCATATTCCAAGCCTTGCAATCTTTTAGCATGGAGGCTGCCAGATCCTGTGTGATCCTGATTGGTGCTCCTTGATATTTGAATTGTCTCTTTCTGGATTCTTGTAAGATTTTTTTCTTTTATTTGAAAGCTCTTGAATTTGGCTATTATATTCCTTGGTGTTGCCCTTTCTGGGTCTAGTGTAGAGGGTGATCTATGGATCCTTTCAATGTCTATATTGCTCTCTTGTTGTAGAACTTCAGGACAATTTTGCTGAATAATTTCTTTTTGTATGGACTCCAAGTTTCTATTAATTTCTGTTTTTTTTCTGGAAGACCAGTGGTTCTCAAATCGTCTCTTCTAGACCGGTTTTCTTGGTCTGTCACTTTCTCATTGAGATATTTCATGTTTCCTTCTATTTTATCCATCCTTTGACTTTGTTTTATTTGTTCTTGTTGTCTTGAGAGATTATTAGCTTCTAATTTCTCAATTCTAGCCTTTAGGGACTGGTTTTCAGCTATAATCTTTTGGTTTTCAGCTATGATCTTTTGGTTTTCCTTTTCAATCTGGTCATTTCTGGTGTTCAATTTGCTTATCAGTTCATTTGATTTCTTAGCCCATCTTTCCATTTGCAAAATTCTGCCTTTTAAACTGTTATTTTCTTGCCTGATTTCCTTTTGAGCTATTTCCCATTTCTCTAGCCAAATCTTTTCCAATTTTTTCTTCATCTCATATTTGAAATTTTCAAGAGCTTGTGACCAGTTTTCATTATTTTGGGAGGGTCCAGATGCTTGTTTGTTCTCCTCTTCTGTTTGCTCGGTTGTCTGGATTTTCTCTGTGTAAAAGTTGTTGAGTGTTAAAAATTACTTCTTCTTGTTGTCAATCTTTCTCTTTTGGCCTTCCTGATTCTGTGTTGCCATTGTTAGGCCAGCCCATTCTCAGGTTTATCCTCACGCTGACTCAGGTCTGGTTTTTCTCAAGGTCAAGCCCCCTGGTGGACCCCTTTGCTTGATCCTCTGCTGGAGGCTCCTTTACAAGTCTCAGGGCACTGCTTCCACCATCGTATTCCCGTCTGCACTTTTCCCCACTCAGGGTTTCAGAGCCTTTGCTCATGTGCGCTTTTTAGGGTCCTAAGTCTTGCTGCTCTCAGGAACAGTCCCTGGAGCTGCCAATGACTCAATGGGTGCCCCAAACTTGCTCTATTTCTCTTGAGCTGGCTTTGGCGCTATAGGTGGTGTGTGTGGAGGGGGTGGGGGTGGGGTGGTTGCTCAGCCCGTGATTTAGTGAGAGCTGTTTCACCCCTTTATAGCATGGAAATGCCCTGATTCCACGTACCTTCCACACTGTGACCTCTTGTGGGGTCCCTCTGTTCATCTGGATTTGTTTTGGACTCCCCTTGAGGAGTCCTGTATGTTTCGGTTAGGAGAGGTTAAGCATTGCTTTTTACTCTGCTGCCATCTTAACCAGGAAATGTGCCCTGATATTTTTGAACCTGAAAATTGGAAGAATTCACCAAAAACCTTCTTAACAAGATCTCAAAAGGATAACTCTCAAGAATATTATAGTCAAGAATGATGAATTGATGGATTTTTTAAAAACTGGAAAAACCTACTTGGACTGATGCAAAGTGAAATAAGCAGAACCAGGAGAACACAGTAACTAAAAGACTGTAGGATCATCCAAAGTAATTTATTTTCCTACTAACACCAAGACAATTCTGTGGGACTTATGAGAAAGAATGTTATCCACATTGACAGAAAAACTGTGGGAGGAGAAATCCAAAAGAAAATATGTCACTTGTTTATATAAGCATATGATTTGGGGTTTTGGTTTTAAAAGATTATTCTATTACAAAATTGAATAATAAGAAAATAGGTTTTGAATGATAATATGTGAATAACATAGTGGAATTGTTTGTGAACTCTGGGAGAAGGTAGGGAAGAGAGGAGGGAGAGAACATGAATCATAGAACCATGGGAAAAATTAAAATTAAAAAACAAAATACCATTTAATTGCTTTAAAAATATATAATACTTAAGTTCCAGAGCTCATGGGCTAAGGAGAAATAATAATAAAAACCAAAAAGAAACAATTCCAATATCATGGAGCCACAATCAGGTTTATACTTTGGATTTAGTAAAATGATGGGCAAACTGTGGACCAGATGTGGGGGGAAGCCTCAAATGTGCTATCCACCATGTGCCATTAATCCTACTCTGAAGAATACAATGAGTAAGACACAATAAAATGAAACTTGAAAAGAATTGCCTTAGAAACAGAATGACAGATGAACGTTTCCTTTCCTTTGGTCCCCTTGCCCATCACTGATTTAGTAGCTTCTATTTTAAAGGATCAGAGAGCTTGGAAAATGATATTCCAGAAAGCATTGTAGCTGTATTTAAAACTAAAAATCAGAGTAACCAACATGACAGCAAAGGAAAGTAGTGGATGTTGGAGGGGATGTGGCAAAATTGAGACATTAATGCATTGCTGGTAGAGCTGTGAATTGATCCAACCATTCTGGATAGCAATTTGGAAGTATGCTCAAAGGGCTATAAAAGACTGTCTGCCCTTTGATCCAACCATACCACTACTGGGTTTATACCACAAAGAGATCATAGGGAAAAAGACATGTACAAAAATATTTATAGCCATACTCTTTGTTGTGGCAAAAAATTGGAAAATGAGGGGATGCCCTTTGATGGGGAAATGGCTGAACAAATTGTGGCATCTGGTGGTGATGGAATACTATTGTGCTCAAAGGAATAATTAACTGGAGGAATTCCATGTGAACTGGAATGACCTCCAGGAATTGATGCAGAGTGAAAGGAGCAGATCTAGGAGAATATTTTATACAGAGACTGATACACCATGGTACAATCAAACATAATGGACTTCTCTACTAGCAGCAATGCAAGGATCCAGAGCAAAGTTGAAGGACTTATGAGAAAGAAAACTAGCCACATTCATAGGAAAAACTGCGGGAGTAGAAAATCAGAAGAAAAGGAACTGCTTGAACACATGGACTGATGGGGATATTACTGGGGATGTAGATGCTAAATGATAACTCTAGTCCAACTATCAATTATGTGGAATTAGGTCTTAATCAATGATACATGTAAAGCCCAGTGGAATTGTGTGTCAGCTATGGGAAGGGAGGTTGGGGGACAGGGAAAGAACATGAAACATGTAACTATTGGAAAATATCCAAAATAAAAAAATAAATTAAAGAAAAACAAACTAAGAATCATGTACCCAGCAATACTGAGTATATTCTATCAGGGAAAATGGTTATTTAATGAAATAGAGGATTTCCTATCATTTCTGATGAAAAGACCAGATATAAAAATCTGTTGTTCAAATATAACATTGAAAAGAAAAAAAAATAAGTAAACAGGAAGGAGAAACCTTAAGAGATAAGGAGAGGTGAACATACTTATATCTATATATGGGAAGGTGATATTTGTCACTCTTAAGAGTTTTATCACTATTAGGAAAGATAGAAAGAGTTCAACTAGACAGAGATTGTAGAAGTAAGTTGAGTATGACAATGTGAAACTAAAAATATTCAAGGGTTGAAAACATTTCACTGCGAGAAGAAGGAAAGGAGAAGTAAAATGGAATAAATTATCTCACTTGGAGAGGCACAAAAAAGTTATTGAAATGGAGAAAATGATGCAGGTCATCATGTACAAAGCTTAAACCTTACTGTCACTGGAATTAGCTCAGAAAGGGAAAAACATCTGTTCTGACTTGATTATAGAAATCTATTTTTCTCTATAGGCAAGTCGTATGGAAAATAAGAAGCAAAGCGGGGCTAACAGAAGGAAAGTGCTTCAAGGAAAGGCAGTGCTAAGAAGTAAACACTTGTGAGGAGGAACAGATTGAAAGGAGAATGAAAAAGCAGGGGAAAAGGTCGAAAATGGGATTAGAGAAGAATATGTGTTAGTCTGAGATATAAAATGAATAATTTTGATTACATTAAATTAAAAAAAAGGTTTTAAGCACACAAAATCAAAATAACCAAGATTTGAAGGGAAACAACACTCTGGGAAATATATTTCTCAGGTTAAGGTCTCATTTCATAAATATATTGAAAACTAAGTCAAATTTGTAAGAATGCAAGTCATTACCCAGTTGATAAATGGTCAAAGGATAAGAATAGAAAATTTTCAGATGAAGAAATCAATGTTATATATAATCATAATAAAAGATGATCTAAATCACTATTGATTAGAGAAATGCAAATTAAAACAACTGTTGGGTCCCACCTCAAGCCTATCAGATTGCAAAATATGATAGTAAAGAAAAAATGATAAATGTTGGATTAGTTGGGACAAAATTGAGAAACTAATGTGTTGTTAGTGAATTTGTGACTTCAACCAACTATTCAGGAGGGCAATTTGAAACTATGCCCAAAGGGCTATAAAACTGTGCTACTTAGGTCTGAACACTAAAGAAATTAAATAAAAAGAGGTGGGGAATGGACCTATTTATCAAAAAAAATTTTTTTGTATTTTAAATAATTGTAAATCAAGAGCATGTCCATCAATTAAAGAATGGCTGAATAATTTGGGGTATATAATTGTGATTGTATATGATTGCATCATAAGAAATGTTGAGCAGAATGATCTTAGAATAGCTTGGAAAGACTGAAATGAACTAATGCAGAATAAAGTGAGCAAAATTAGGAGAACAGCGTACACAGTAACAGCAATACTGTATGAAGATTGAATGAAAGACAGCTTTCCTGGGCAATACAATGATCCAAAATAATTCTGAAGGATTTCTGACAAAGAATTCTATTCACCTCCAGATAAAACACTGATGTAGTGTTATTGCAGGTTGAAACATTCTATTTTCACTTTATTTTGAGTGTTTTTATCTATGAATTTTGGTTTTACATAGGTGCACTTTCACCACATGACCTATATGGAAATATATTTTGCAAGATCCTACATGTATAACAAAAGTAAAATTGTTTAACATCACAAGGAGAGGGAAGAAGGGAAGAAGGTAAACAATTTTAATATTACAATGTCTTAAAGCATGTAAAAGTCTGTTATATGTAATTGGGGAAACAAAATATTAAATCACACAAAAATACAAAATAATGGAAACAATTCATCAACCATCCACTCCTGATCATTCTCTGAGATATCGCCAACAAGCTAGAACCATTGCATTAGATCTTTAGAATGAGAAGAGAGCTGAGGGAATTCTGGGAAGATGGAGGCATAGAATCAGCAAGGCTACAGACCTCCATAAAGCCCTTCACCACCAATCATGGACAAAGGGCTCTGAAGGAACAGAAAACCAAATCTGACAAGAGAACAAAGCTAGAGGATCCTCCAACTGAACTCAACGCAAAAGGTACTGGGATAAAAAGAGGGGGGGGGGAGCCTGAATTCATACAACTGTACAGTGGGAGGGGAAAGAAAGGAGGAAGATCCCAGATCCCCTCCTCCACCTAATGTGCTGAGTCTCCAAAAGATCCTGGAATCTCTGGGTAAGCTGGGGCACTAGTCCAAGGGAGTGCCTCACTGGCACAGCTAAGCCACATTCAAGGCTCTGATCATGGACAGCAGGGTGGCTGCTGGGGAAAAACCCAGAGAGGGTGAACATACTCTCCATCTTGCTCTGTGCCCCCCTTCTTCTTTCAAGGTTTTGACCTCAGGGCACTTGGAACTGTGCAGATCAACACCACCTGGCTTAATCCTCTCAATACAGCAGACAAGAATTTTTCAGAGGGCAGGGAAGCTCCAACACCCCTCCCCCAAAGACTACAGTGAAAGAAGCTGAATTCACTTTTTTAACTTTTACCACCAGCTGGTAAAAATCTGGCCTCAGGTCCCCAGTACCCTAATTAATAAACAAAACAGAGAAGAAGCCCTCCCAGGACTGAATAGCCCAAACCCCCTGATAAGAAAAAAAAAACATGATCAGAGGACCAAGATTACAGCCAGTTTCAGGGGAGAAATAAGAAAAAAAACCATGAGTAAACAACAGAAAAAGAAAAAAGAAACTATAATCGACAGCTTCTAACCAGAAATTGAACAAAAAGCAAATGGATCAGAAGAAATAAAGGAACACAAAGGAAAAATATAAAAACTTCAGTAAAATGGACACAGGCTTTGGAAGAACTTGAAATTCAATTAATGCAATAACTCAAAATTCAATGAACTCGGGGCAGCTGGGTAGCTCAGTTGAGTGAGAGTCAGGCCTAGAGACAGGAGGTCCTAGGTTCAAACCTGGCCTCAGCCACTTCCCAGCTGTGTGACCCTGGGCAGGTCACTTGACCCCCATTGCCCACCCTTACCACTCTTTCACCTATGAGACAATACACCGAAAGTACAAGGGTTTAAAAAAATTCAATTAACTCAAGAACTCAAAATTCAAATAACTCAAGAACTTAGAAAACAATCAACAGAGGCTGAAGACAGTTGGGAAATACGTGAGCTAAAACAAGAAAATAATGACTTAAAAGGCCAAATTGATGAGCTGAAAAAGAAAGCAAAGAAGGTGAAAGATGATCTGCAAAGAAAATCAGACAAGAAAGAGAAGGATGAACAAAAAAGTCAGAGATGAAATTCAGTCTTTAAAAATTAGAATTCAACAACTCGAAGCAAATGACATCACAAGGCAGCAAGAATATAGAAAACAGAATTTAAAAAATGAAAAATTTGAGAAAAATATTAAACAACTCATTGACACAATGACAGATCTGGAAAACAGATCTCGAAGAGACAATTTAAGAATTATTGGTCTACTAGAACATCATGGTAAAAGAAAAAGACTAGACATCATCCTGCAGGAAATTATACAAAAAAATGCTGTGCCGACATTCTCGAACAAGGAGCAAAAGTGGAAACTGAAAGAGTCCACAGTTCACCTCCTACATTTAATCCACAACTGACAACTTCCAGGAATATTATAGCCAAATTGAAAAACTATAAGACCAAGAAAAAATATTATAAGCTGCTTAGAAGAAGTCATTCAGATACCAGGGAACCATAACGCAGAATCTGTTTCCATCTACATTGAAGGACGGGAAGGCATGGAATATAATATTCTGGAAAGTAAGAGAGCTGGGTCTACAACAAAGAATTAACTATCCAAAAAAACTGACTATATTCTTTCAGGGGAAAGAATGGTCATTCAACAAAATTGAAGACTTCTAAGCATTCATGAAGAAAAAAACCGGACTTAAACAGAAAGTTTGCTGCCCAAACAAAGAACTCAAGAGAACCACCATGAGGTAATTAAGAGAGGAGGGAAAACAAAACAAAACAAAACAAAACTAACTAACAAAAAATTTCTTTAAGGGACCCAATAAGTTCAATTGACTTATATCCCTATAAGAAAAGAAGATATTGGCAAGTCTTAAAAATTGATATGATCAACAGGGTAGCTAGAAGAAGTATACTTAGAGGGAACAGAGGCAAACTGTATAGGATGAAATGTCAAGATATATCTATGTGTATACATATACATACATACATACATACATACATACATATATACATATATATATATATATATATATATAGAGGGAGAGAGAGAGAGAGAGAGAGAGAGAGAGAGAGAGAGAGAGAGAGAGAGAGAGAGAGAGGTAAAAAATAGGAGATAATATTAAGAGAGAATAGGAAAACAGACAAAATGGAGTAAATATTTATATTTCATAAAGAATTGTGTAGAATGAATAGGGGAGAAGACCAATAAAATGGAAGGAGAAAGAAGTTGGAGAAAGGAAATACTTAATTCTTAAGTGCATTAAAATTAACTTAAAGAGGGAAGAATAACCAGATCCAATGGGGCAGAGAATTGATTCCTGCCCTATAGAAAAGTAGAAGGGTAAAAAAGGACTGGTGGGGAGGGAAGCAACACTATACAAATTATTTTAACATAATAAGCAAATAAGGAGTTCTACCAAATTCCTGTTATGACAATGCATCTGGCCCATGGGCCATAATTTGCCCATGACTTCCCTAGACAATATAAAATACTTAGGAATCTATCTACCAAAACAAACAAAGGAATGATATGAATACAACTACAAAACACTTTCCAAACAATTAAAACTTGATCTAAACAATTGGAAAAACATTGATTGCTCATGGGTAGAACAAGCTAACATAATAAAAGTGACCATTCTACCCAAATTAATTTACTTATTTAGTACCATTCCTATCAAACTACCGAGAAATCTTTTTACTCAATTAGAAAAAAAAAAACTATAACAAAGTTCATTTGGAAGAACAAAAGATCAAGAATATCAAGGGAAATAATGAAAAAAATGTAAAGGAACCTGGCCTAGCAGTATCAGATATTTAGCTGTAATATAAAGCAGTGGTCATCAAAACGATATGGCACTGCCTAAGAAACAGAAGGCAGGATTAGTGGAATAGACTTGGGGTAAGTGACATCAGCAAGACAGTCTATGATAAACCAAAAGAGCCCAACTTTTGGGACAAAAATCCACTATTTAACAAAAAGTGATGATAAAATTGGAAAACAATATTGGGGAGATTAGTTTTAGATCAACATCTCACACTCTATACCAAGATAAATTCAGAATGGGTGAATGAGTTGAATATAATGAAGGAAACTGTAAGTAAATTAGGTGAACACAGAATAGTATACTTTTCAGATCTCTGGGAAAGGAAAGATTTTAAAACCAAGTAAGAGAAAAAATTACAAAATATAAAATAAATAAATTTGATTATATTAAATTGAAAAGGTTTTGTACAAACAAGAGCAATGCAACCAAAATCAGAAGGGAAGCAATAAACTGGGGGAAAAAATCTTTCAAATAAAAGACTATTACAGGCATCTAATTACTCAAATATACAAGTAGTTGATTCAATTGTATAAACAATCAAGCCATTCCCCAATTGATAAATGGGCAAGGGACATGAATAGACAATTTTCAGATAAAGAAATCAGAACTATCAGTAAGTACATGAGAACGTGTTCTAGATGTCTAATAATTAGAGAATAGCAAATAAAAACAACTTTGAGGTACCACCTTACACCCAGCAGATTGGATAAAATGACAGCAGGGGAGAGTAATAAATGTTAGAGATGTGGCAAAATTGGGACATTAATGCATTGCTGGTGGAGTTGTGAACTAATCAACCATTCTGGATGGCAGTTTTGAACTATACCCAAAGAGCTCTAAAAGACTGCCTGCCCATACCATTGCTGTGTTTGTACCCCAAAGAAATCACAGGGAAAAAGACATGTACAAAAATATTTATAACCATGCTCTTTGTGGTGGCAAAAACTTGAAAATGAGGGTATTCGCTTCAATTGGGGAATGGCTAAACAAACTGTGGTATATGCTGTTGATGGAATACTCAAAACAATAATAAACTGGAGGAATTCCATGTGAACTGGAATGACCTCCATGAATTGATGCAGAGAAGGGGTCAGCAAACTTTTTGGCCGTGAGAGCCATAAACTCCACATTTTTTAAAATATAGTTTTGTGAGAGCTGTACAGTTCTCACAGTGAGCGCTCCTGTAACAGTGCCTGAAAAAAAATTGACTTTATGGCTCCTGCAGAAAGAGCCATATCTGGCCCTTAAAAGAGCCAGATATGGCTTGAGAGCTATACGTTGTCAACCCCTGATGCAGAGTGAAAGCAAGCAGAGCCAGAAGAACATTGTACATAGAGACTGATACACTGTGGTAAAATAGAAAGTAATTGACTTCTGTACTAGCAGCAATGCAATGATCCAGAACAATTCTGAGAGACTTATGGAAAAGAACATTTCCCACATTCAGAGAAAGAACTATAGCAATGGAAACACAGAAGAAAACAACTGCTTGAACACATGGGTTGATGTGGACATGATTTAGGATATAGACTGTAAATTATCACCCTAGTGCAATTATCAATAATATGGAAATAGGTCTTGATAGATGATACATGTTAAAAGCAGTGGAAATGCAGGTTGGCTATGCGGGAGGGTGGGTTTTGGGGGAGTAGAGGGGAGAGTAAGAACATGAATCATATAACCATGGAAACATTTTCTAAAAAATCAAACTTAAAAAAAGAAAAGTCAAAAATGAGGAGGAAAAAAAAAGAGAGAAAGGTGTGAGTGGAGCTTTTCCTACTGAGGTGAGTATGTGCTTCCTTTTAGTAAGAATGTCTTCATCTAGTATTGGTGTTTTTAATGTATGTTGGCACTGTTTTGCTTATGATTAACAGGAGCACTTCAAAGTGAAATAATCATATTTCCAGTTAAGGAATGTTCTTAATTTCTTTAGGTACAAAACAAAATCCAAAGATATTTTAACTTTGAAGGGACCTATGAGCTACCCTTCTAATCAATTGTATCATAGTTTTATATTTTGGTTTCACTTATTGTGAAAATGTTAATATTGATATAATTCACTTATTCTCACATGATATGAAATCATTGGTTATCAGTCAAAATTAGCACTAATTAAATTAATTATTATAGCCTAAGATATATCTCATTCTTAGTACCCTCTGTTATTCCATCCCTAACACCACAGAAGCATCAGTGAACTATGTAAGACAGGGCATTCTCATGACTTCCCCCTTCATGTTATGGGTTTATATTGTCAAAAATTTCACTATGCAGTGACCAAGCTACAAGTGATAAGCAATAATTAAGTATGATTGATCCTAAAGAACATAATAACATATTTATATTAGGGTCACCCTCAAAACCTTTCTAGCTTGTTTGAAACTGGGGACAGGGAGAAAAAAGTAATGTTACATCCACATTAAAAGAAGATTTCAGAATTGGACTTTTTTTCAAGTAATTTAAAAGCAAATGTATCATTTTCATCATCATTTTAATAATCTTCTGACCACAGAATTATTGAAACACCGAATCTTAGACTTTAGATATCTCAAAGGTTATGTTATTCAATGCCTGCCTTCATTATGAACTATACAATCTGATGAAGACATTGAATTTTTATCTACTGTCCCATTTTAAACTAGTTCATCACATATTTTGAGAGGGTGAGTGAGATCTACTAGCACCTCAGCAAAGTGAAAAATTACACTTGAAAACATCACTATCACTTTCTAAAAACTCCAGGCTCAGCAGCTATTTATTTATTTTTGTTAAACTAATGTCCTAAACATTTTCAGGAAGAGAGCTGAAAATTTAAATAGAAAAAGGTCACTAAACTTTAGTTTTGAGGTTCATTTAAGGAAAATATACAAACAAAAGGAAAATTTCTTTATTCAATTATATATATACATACATATATATATATATATAGGCAGTACTAATTATAAGGCATCCTATTAAATCATCATTAGTATATGAAACATCATATTCATATGCTGGTACTTAATACACATCTATTAATTTTTGGAGATTGTATCATATTTTACTGAAATACATATAGGATGCTTAATACAAACAATGACTCTAAATGTAATATAAAAGATATTTCAGTAAAATAAAATGTAATAAGTGATTGTTTTTCACTCATCAAACATTTACTAAGTCTCTATTAAATATGTTCAGGACATTGTTTTAATCTATGGGGATGTTGATAAATAAAAGGCATTGTTCCTTTTTTTCAAAGAATTCCAATGTAGTAATTTTAAATTAGGTACAACATTGTGACTTGATTTTTTGTCATCTCTGTTATAGTGGAGATTTCTTTTTGCATGAATTGAACTAGATAGTTATTGAGTTTACTTTCAACTCTCAAATTTTTGTGTAATCATGGAAAAATATTCTGAATCAATTAATTAAATAAATTTTTTCAAATAAAAAAAGAATGTATGGTCTTTGAGAGAAGGGACTATTTTTGTTTTATTTGCATACCCAACACTTAGCTAAGTGCCTGCTTCATAAATGTTCATATCTTTGGCTCATATGATCTCACTGTGAAAAACTGTCAAACACCATGTTCATAACATTAGATATGCTGCATCAATTCTTATTAGACCACAATAAATGTTCAGTTTGTTGGTTATGAAGAAAGAAAATTGAATATGAATATATATCACTTACAATGTTATCAAACCAACACACCAATTCAAAATAGTTATTTACAAGTGGAATAGGAATAGAATCTGGACCTTTGATTTTCAATGATATAGAGATTTCCTTCTTGAAGAAAGTTTCTCCATTAATGCAGATGGGCATTTTTCTGCAACTTTTATTATAAGGCCACTGTCTTGAATGCAGAGAAATGAAATAATCCAAGTTAGAATCACGCTTGAATCCAGGTCTTTGTAACTTCAAGTCCAGAAATTCTCTAGGTCCTATGTCATAGAGTTCCCCAATATATTTTCCTAATTTGTGCAAAAAAAAGCTTTTAGATAAATCTAAATATTCAATTATGCATTACACACAAAAAATCTTTCTGAAGCTTGAAATTTCTCTCTTTAATGCTTCCAAAAACACAGATTTAGTACATTTTTAAATGGGCAAAGGGAAAATATTTTCATTGTCAACTGGGAATTTTGAAACATATGGACAAATTATATCCTGTAGTTTATAGTGCATTCATCTTATTAGACTGAAGTAATTCTTTAGAAGATCAGGTTAAGTTTCAACTCATGGGCTGGAGGGGGTGGTGAAACTATATGGTATAATTACAATCTCATTTGAAAAAAGGACATAAACTTAAAGTGCTGACTTTGGCAGTCAGTGTAAGGAAAGCAAGGATGACATAGCTAATGAATTATGTTTCTCTTCCATTAAAGGGTGAGGGCTTCTTTGCCTTCCCCCTCACTCCTTATATTTCTTCTCAGTTCCTTATAACAACACTAAAAATTCAATCCATACATTAGCAAAGTAAAAGATGCTAGTTAACCCAGTGATCTTTTTCTACACCATCTCCAAAATGACTCTTTTTTAACAAGGAGAAAGCAAGCCCTTGTTGATTGGACGGATAACTTTCCTTTGCTCTCAAATTTTGTGACTTTTATGTTGGAATATCTTATGGCTTATTACAGCAAATTTTAAATTTTTCTTAAAGTACTGAAAATCCTTTTTAGAGTCCTTTATACTCTTGATATTACATGTATCCTTCTTTTGAAACACAGAAGGACAACTTTGCTGGTCTCTATTCATGCAATTAGAGTCCATACCTTTAGGGAAAGCAAGTAATTATCATCATGTAGTTAAGGGGCCATCAAGAAGGTAATAAATTGGTGGTTATAAAAACTGGGTTTTAGTCATACTCGTGTTACTAACTCACTGTCTAATCTGTTTATGTAACTTCCCTTTTGGGCCTCGGTTACTTTATCTATTAAACAAGGAGGATATAATTGATGATCTTTGGGTTTCTGTTTACCTCATACTGAATAATTTTTAATATTCAAAAACCAAATATTTATGTATTATATTTCATTGAGAAGTTTCACATTTCAACTGGCTTCAATTTCTACTTTCTAAATTAATGCTAAAAATCTTAAGCACATCATTCATCAACATAAAAAAAATGTATACAAAAAGCTTACATGAAGCCAATTTTTCCACTACTTAAGCTCCTGGTGGAGTTAATTTTACTTAAGTGAAATTGATTAAGTTTTATTCAGAATATTTATGATAGGAAGCTATAAAATATCAGTATTCATTTCATTTTGAAAAATCACTTCTTCAAATCAACAAAATTGTTTCCTTCATTGAATAACCGAATTATTGAATATTTATAGAAAAGGATGTTATTATTTCTTCTATAAGATGCAAAGCATCAGAGTGACTTGAGACTAGTCTGGATATCTTTTTCATGAGTATTCTGTCAAGGATCCTTTTAACACTAAAATTAAGAAATAATATTCATATCAATTTTTCACATTTGATTGTATCTCTGGACAAAAAGGAAAAGAAAAATACAAAGCATTTATATATTTACAGATTAGCAAGAAAAGAGGAAGTCCTTATTCAGCACTAATTGTGACTTCATCAGTGTAGGATCTATGTACTGACAGCTACTCCAAGGAAAATATGTCAGTATTTCAACCCAATATATTTCATGAGTCAATTTAATGTTCTATATAAAATCTAGTAATTCTTTTTGCTTTCCTAAAAAAATGCATTCAGAAAAAATCACATTGTAACTTTCTCATGCACAGTAACAAATGACTAGATTACAACATATATTACCTACCTTATCAGTGTGGGGTGGGAAGGAAGGGGAAAAAAGAATGAGACATAGATTTTTGGACACAGTGTGATAATTTTGTTCTCTTGGATAGGAATATTTATTATAATTTGTTAGATATTTATGAGAAATAAGATGTATCATATTATTGTTATACATTATATATACATACATATATATAAATGGTAATTAAAAATTCACAATTGTACCATACTATTTGAGGAAGTTAATAATATGATGGAGACCGATATGATCATAGTGGTTCAATAGCCATTTATTTAAGTTTATATTACAAAATTTACAAATGAGTACTATGGGTTTTGGTATAATGGATAGAGTTCTGGGCTCAGAGTCAAGAACACCTGAGTTCAAATTCAACCTCAGACATATACAAATCGTGTGACCCTGGCCAACACCACTTCATATCTGTTTACCTTAATTCATTAGAAAAGGAAATAATAAATCACTCCAGTATTTTTGCCAAGAATAAGTAATCAGAGAACTCCTAAAATTTAGGGGCAGCTAAGGGGATAGAGTGATGTGTCAGAAATCAGGAAGATCTGAATTTAAATCTTGGGCAAGTCATTTAACCCTATTTTCCTCAGTTCCCTCATCTGTAAAATGAGAAGGAAATTGCAAACCAATAGAATATCTTTTCCAAGAAAACACCAAATGGGGTCACATTAAAGTTAAACACAACTGAAATAACTAAAAATAATCAATTTTAATATATAAATGTTCATTTTTATTTTACTAGTTTCTACTAAATATTACTAGTATTATGCATGATATTATCTAACTTATTTGTATTTTAATGTAACCTCATCATTTCCATCAAAGAAAAGTAAAATTCCTTCCTAACTTTTACTTAAAATCATTATTCTATTTACCTTTTTATATTTCAGTTTAACTGAAATAATTTGTTATGATTTAGTCTTCCAAACCTATATGAACATTTTGCTCTTCAGAACCTATCTAAGAAGAATCTAACACATATTCTCAGACCAAATCACCACTGCACGGGGAGGGTACTGAGCAGGCTTCTAGTCCCAATTCTGTCACTTGTTGTAGAAACAAATAATTTAACTTATCTTTCTCTGAGTTTCTTTAGATGTAAATAAAGCAGTTAGATGAGGGTTCCTTCTTACTCTAACATTATAAGACTAAATGGATCAGGGAACAATGGGGAAAATTATTTTGGTTAAATGATGAAAAGAAGGAGGGAAGAAGAAAAAGGGGGAAAAGAAAAGCATGAGAATGGAAAGAAAAAAAGAGTTATTAATTCCAAAAATAAAAATATTATTTTTGACAATACCAGTTTAAATATCTTTCTAAAAACCAAGAAATATTGTGTTCCTTGCTGAAAATCTTTCCTTCTATTACCTTCCAAATCTGTTTCCTGAAGGATGTGAAAGGAATTGGGAATTTTAAATAAAGTATATGCAGTCATTTCTCTGGACTGTCATAGCCCTCACATGAGATAAATGAATGAAATTAGAACATTCATATCCTTCCTTGACAATTTTGACTTATTATTTAATTGATCAGATCAGGACAGGATGTTCATGCTAAAGACAAAGCTTAATCAAAGTCTCTCACATAAGTCCTTTTTCCCCCCCTGATTCAGCTATGATGATAATCATACCCTTTTCCAAAATCATTACTTCTGCTTTTTTGGGGGGGGCATAAATAATATGGTGGAATTTATTATACCAACAAAATAAATATATGTATTGTTTTATTTATTTATTATACATCTATCTACATACATACATATATGCATACATGTATATACAGAGATGTATGTATTAATAAAAAAAGTCATACATAACAAAATTCAGGGTTTATTATAATATGTCATATTGAATTAAACTATTCTTTAAAAATAATTAATTAAAACTATTTTTACATGGTTACATTATTCGTGTTCTTTTCCTCCCCCATTCTTGAGCCTATGAGCAATTCGACTGGGTTATGCATATATCATTCTTTAAAATCTATTTCCATATTATCCATATTTGCAATAGAATGATGATTTAAAGTCAAAATTCCTATCATATACCAATCAAACTATGGGATCAATCATATGTTTTTCTTCCGTATTTCTACACCCACAGTTCTTTTTCTGGAGGTAGATAATGTTCTTTCTCATAAATCACTCTGAATTGTCCTGGATCATTGCATTGCTACTAGTAAAGAAGTCTATTATATTTAATTATGCCGCAATGTATTAGTTCTTCTCTTTTTGCTCTGCATCAAATCCTGGAAGTTGTTCCAGTTCACAAAGAAATCCTTGAGTTTATGATTCCTTTCAGAAAAGTATTATTTCATCACCATCAGATACCCCAATTTATTCAGCAATTCCCCAATTAATGGACATTTCTAATTTTTGTGACATTACAAAGAACATGGCCTTAAAAATTTTTGTACAAGTACTTTTTCTTACTATCTCTTTGGAGTACAAACCCAGAAGTTGGTATTGTTTGGTCAAAAGGTAGATAGTCTTTTAAAGCCCTTTGGGCATAGTTCCAAATTGCCCTCAAGAATGTTTGGATCAAATCACAATACCACCAGCAATACATTAATGTCCCAATTTTGCCACATTCCCTCCAACACTTTTTTTTTCCTTTAATGTAATATTGGCCAGTATACTAGGTGTGACATAGTACCTCAGAATTAATTTGATATGCATTTCTCTAACTATAAGAGATTTAGAGCAATTTTTCATGTGTTTATAGATAATTTTGGTTTCTTTTTTCTGAAAACAGTCTATTCATGGCCCTTGACCATTTTATCAATTGGGGGATGGCTTGTTTTTTTTTTTTTTTGGAAATTGACTTAGCTCCATATAATTTGAGAAAAAAGACCTTTGTCGTAGGTTTTTTGCTATAAATATTTTTTCTCAATTTATTGCTTCCCTTATGAGTTTGTTTGCACTGGGTTCTTTTTAACAAAATCATTTTCATTTAATGTAATTAAAATTATTCATTTTACATTTTATAATGTTACTCAGTCTTAAATATTTCCATTTCCCATAGATCTGACAGGTATACTATTCTATGTTCACCTAATTTACTCATAATTTCCCTCTTTATGTTTAGGTCATTTACCCATTCTGAATTTATGTTGGTATAGGGTGTGAGATTGTGATCGAAACATAATCTCTCCCATACTGTTTTCCAAATTTTCCAGAAGTTTTTGTGAAATGGTGGGTTCTTATTCTGATAGCTAAGATCTTTGTGTTTAACATATACTATCTTGCTGATGTCATTTACCCCTAGTCTATTCCATTGATCCACTCTTCTATCTCTAAGCCAGTACCATTGTTTGATGATCACCACTTTACAGTACAGTTTAGGATCTGGTACTGTTGTCCTCCATTCTTCACATTTTTATTACTCCCCCTGATATTCTTGATCTTTTGTTCTTCCAAATGAACTTTGTTATATATTTTCTTATTCTATAAAAAAGTTTCTTGGTAGTTGGATAGGTATGGCACTGAATAAGCAAATTAATTTGGATAGGATTGTCATTTTTATTTTATTAGCTCATCCTGCCCATGAGAAATAGATAGTTTTCTGATTATTTAGATTGAGTTTTAATAGTGTGAAAATTTTTTTGTTATTGTATTCATAGGATTCCTGTATTTCTCTTTGCAAATAAAATCCTAAGTATTTTATATTGCCTAGGGTGATTTTAAATGGAATTTATCTTTCTAACTCTTGCTGCTGAGATATGTTGGAGATATATAGAAATTCTGATGATTTATGTGGGATTATTTTGTATCCTACAACTTTGGCAAAGTTGTTGATTATTTCCACAATCTTTTTAGTTGATTTTCTATGATTCTTTAAAATAGACCATCATATCATCTGCAAAGAGTGATAGTTTAAACTCCTCATTGCCTACTTTAATTCCTTCAATTTCTTTTTCTTTTCCAATTGCTATGGCCAGCATTTTTAGGACAATGCTCAACAATAGAGGTTATAATGGACATCTTTGCTTCACTCTTGATCTTACTGGGAAGGCTTCTAATTTCTCGACATTGTAGATGATGCTTGCTGATTGTTTAAATATGTACTGCTTATTATTATTAGGAAAGTCTCATCTATTCCTATACTTTTTAGCATTTTCAATAGGAATGAGTGTTGTATTTTGTCAAAAGCTTTTCCTGCATCTATTGGGAAAATCCTGTGATTTCTGTTGGTTTGGTTATCAATATGATCAATTATATGCATGCTTTTCCTAATATTAAATCATCCTTGTATTCCTGTTATAAATCCCACTTGATCACAGTGAATAATCTTCATGATAACTTGCTGTAGTCTTTTTGCTAGTATTCTATTTAAGATCCTTGCATCTATGTTCATTAGGGAGATTGGTCTATAGTTTTCTTTCTGTTTTTGGTCTGCCTGGTCTTGGAATCAGTACTGTATTTGTGTCATAAAAGGAATTTGGTTAAACTCCTTATTTGCTTATTTTGTCAAAAATTTTATGTAGTATTGGAATTAATTGATCTTTATATGTTTGATAGAATTCATTTGTGAATCCCTTAGAGAGTTCCTTGATAGCTTTTTCAATTACTTTTTTTTCAGAGATGGGATTATTTAAGTGTTCTTTTTCCTCTTTTGTTAAACTATATCATTTATGTTTTTTGTAAATATTCATCCATTTCACCTAGATTGCCATATTTATTGCCAACTAGTTGGGAAAAATAGATTTTAATTATTACCTTACTCTTCATTAGAGGTGAGATCACCCTTTTTTCATCTTTCATACCGCTAATTTGATTTTCTTCTTTGTTTTTTTTAAATTAGATTAAACAGTAGTTTATATAATTAATTGCATTCTATACATTTCCAGATCCTAATCTTATTTATTAGTTCAATAGTTTTTTTTTTACTTTCAATTTTATTAATTTCTTCTTTGATTTTTAGGATTTCCAATTCTGTTTTTATCTAGGGATTTTAGATTTGTTCTCTTTCTAGTTTTTTTAAGTTGAGTGCCCAATTCATTGTCCTCTTCTCTCCTAGATTTGTTGTTATACACACTCAAGAATATACATTTTCCCCTGAATACAGCTTTGGATGCATCCCATAGATTTTGATATATTATTTACTCATTGTCATTCTCTTTGATGAAATCAGTAATTGTTTCTTTAATTTGTTCTTTGATCCATCAGTTTTGAAGAATTAGATTTTTAATTTCCAATTAATTTTAAATTTGACTTTAAATAAGTTCATATTGATTATGACTTTTACTGCCCTATGATCAGAAAAAAAATTGCATTTATAATTCCTGCTTTCCTACCTTTGTTTGAAATGTTTTTACACCCTTGTAGATGGTCAACCTTCAAATATGTGCCAGGTACTGTTGAAGAGAAGATATATTCCTTTTCATCCATATTTATTTTTCTCTAGACAGCTATTAGTTCTAATTTTTCTAACATTCCATTCACTTCCCTTACTTTTTTCTGATTTATTTTTTATTTGATTTATCTAGTTCTGGTAGAGGAAGATTAAGGTCCCTCACTAGTATTGTTTTACTATCTACTTCTTCCATAAACTCCTTTAGTTTTTTCTATTAGAAATATGAAAGCTATACCATTTGATGCACATATGTTGAGTACTGATATTTCATTATGTATACTGCCTTTAATCAAGACATGTTTACACAAGCTGAGCAACCCCCTCCCCCAACCCACATCATCTACAGTGCAAAAGCCAGTGCACAAGAGTTAGAGGAAGTTTGGGGCATGGATTAAGTCCTTGGCAGCTACCTGGGGTCACCAGGGCCTGCTCCTGTGAGCAGCAAGACTTAAGACCCCAAGAGGCTAAAGAACTCACGTGGACTTTGAATGCAGAACCTGAGCCCAGGCACAAATACTAGCATGGACACAAGCTCAGACACGAATCCTGAGCACAAGTGAGGACTCAGATCTTGAGTGTAGGAGCGGACCTTGAGTGGGGACCCAGTGCAAAAAGGGTTAACAACTGGACATGAGCTATGTAAGATTTTAAATCTGAGATGATGAGAAAGATGGAAGAGATTTGGTGAGAGAAGTGGGAAATAGCTCAAAAAGAAATAAACAGGTAACAAGACAGAGAAAGATGGAGAAAAATGGAGAAAGATGCACCAAAATCAAACGAAATGGTAACCAAAATGGAAACCAAAATCTGGCAAGAAAATAACAGTTTAAAAGGCAGAATTTTGCAATTGGAAAGTGAGGCTCAGAAATCAAATAAACTGATGAGCAAAATGAACACCAGAAATGAACAGATTGAAAAGGAAAACCAAAAGATTATAGCAGAAAACCAGTCCCTAAAGGGTAAAATTGAGCAATTAGAAGGTAATCATCTCTCAAGACAGCAAGAACAAATAAAACAAAGTCAAAAGACTAAAAAAATAGAAGGAAACATGAAATATCTCAATGAGAAAGTGACAGACCAAGAAAACAGGTCTAGAAGAGACAATCTGAGAATCATTAGTATTCCTGAAAAAGCATAAATTAATAGAAATTTGGACTCCATACTAAAAAAAGTTATTCAGCAAAATTGCCCTGAAATTCTACAACAAGAGTGCAATATAGACATTGAAAGGATCCATAGATCACCCTCTACACTAGACCCAGAAAAGACAATCCCCAGGAATATAATAGCCAAATTCAAGAGCTTCTTAGTAAAAGAAAAAAATTTTACAAGAAGCCATAAAGAGACAAATCAGAAATCAAGGAGCACCAATCAGGATTACACAGGATCTCTCAGCCACCACACTAAAAGACCTCGAGGCTTACAATATGATTTTCAGAAAGGCAAGAGAACTGGGTCTACAAACAAGGATCACCTACCCATCAAATCTAAACATATACTTCCAAGGGAAAGTATGGGCATTCGACAAGATAGAAGATTTCCAGGTATTTACTAAAGACCAGGGCTAAATGGAAAGTTCAATATCCAACCAAAAAAACCAAGAGAAACATGAAAAGGTAAATAAGAAACAGAGGGGAAAGAAAGAAAACTCATATTTTTAAAATTTACCTCTTTAAGGGCTTCAATATGATCTAATTATTGGTAGTCCTATGTGGAGAAACGTTATGGATAATTCTCTTTAAGGAACTCTATTCACGGTTATAGTATTCACTATTTTAGTAATTAGAAGAATTATTCATAGGGAGAATTTGGAATACTAAATGGTCTAACATGATAGGGGGTAGGAAAGAGGGAGATGAATAGTAGAGGACACCAAGAGAAACTTGAATGAATATAGGATATTCTATTACACACAAAGAGGATAAGGGAAGGGGAAGGGATAAATACTATTATAAGAAGGAGAGAAAGAGAGAATTAAGAGGCAATAGTTAAACCTTAATCTCAGTGTAATTAACCCTGAGACGGAAGAGTAGCTTTATCCATTCAGATATAAAACTCTATCCAACCATACTGAGAAAGTCAGAAGGGAAAAACCAAGGAGAGCAGGGGAGTGGGGAGGTCATAAAAGGGAGGAGAGAAGAAGGGGGAGAGAATCCATTAGGCCTTAAAAGTAAACAGAGGGTAATAAAAAGAGAGGGGGTAGAAAGGGTAGTAAAACAAGGGAGGGGACAAGGGTCACTGGCTTAAAGCAAACCACTGGTTAAAAAGGAAATAGTTTAAGAAGAAGGGGTAGAACTAGGAGAGGATACCAAAATGTTGACGAATACACAACTGATAATTATAACTCTGAATGTGAATGGGATGACCTCATGCATTAAAAGGAAGCAAATAGCAGAGTGGATTAGAAACCAAAATCCTACCATATGTTGTCTACAAGAAACACGTATGAGGTGGGTATACATACAGAGGTTTAAGATAAAGCACTTGAGCAAAATCCTTTGGGCATTAAATGAAAAAGAGTAGCCAGGAGTGGAAATTATGATTTCTGACGAAGCCAAAGTAAAAATAGATATGATTAAAAAAGACAGGGAAGGTCATTACATCCTGAATAAAGGCAGTATCGACAATGAGGGTTAATTACACCAAATGACATAGCAACTAGATTCATAAAGGAGAAACTGGCAGATCTCAAAAATGAGATAGATAGTAAAACCATACTAGTGGGAGATCTAAATATCCCTCTTTCAAATCTAGATATATGAAACCACAAAATAAATAAGAAAGAGGTAAGAGAGGTGAATGAAGTCTGAGAAAAATTAGATTTAATAGATACGTGGAAAAAAAATAAATAGGAGCAAAAAGGAATACACCTTCTTTTCAGTTGCACATGGTACATTCACAAAGATTCACCATGTAATAGGGCATAGAAACATTGCAACCAAATGCAAAAGAGCAGAAATAATAAATATAACCTTCTCAGATCATAATGCAATAAAAATAATAATTAGTAAGGGCACCTGGACAGGCAAATGAAAAACTAATTGGAAATTAAATAATATGATTTTCCAAAACGAGCTAGTCAAAGAAGAAATCATGGAAACAATCAACAATTGCATTGAAGAGAATGACAATGATGAGGCACACTACCAAATTCTGTGGAATGCAGCCAAGGCAGTGATCAGCAGGAAATTTATATCCTTGAGATCATATATTAACAAATTAGGGAGGGCAGAGATTAATGAATTGGGCATGCAACTCAAAAAATTAGAAAGCGAGCAAATTAAAGATCCACAGATGAAAACTAAATTAGAAATACAAAAAATCAAGGGAGAAATTAATAAAATTGAAAGTAAAAGAACTATTGAATTAATAAATAAGACTAGAAGTTGGTATTTTGAAAAAACAGATAAAATAGACAAAGTACTGTTCAATCTAATAAAAAAAAGGAAAGAAGAAAATCAAATTGACAGTATCAAAGATGAAAAGGGAGACCTCACTTCTAATGAAGGGGAAATTAAGGCAATCATTAAAAACTATTTTGCCCAATTATATGGCAACAAATATAGCAATGTAGTAGATATGGATGAATATTTACAAAAATATAAATTACCTAAATTAACAGCAGAAGAAATAGAATACCTAAATAATCCCATATCAGAAAAAGAAATTGAACAAGCCATCAAAGAACTCCCTAAGAAAAAATCGCCAGGGCCTGATGGATTCAAAATGGAATTTTATCAGACATTCAAAGACCAACTAAATCCAAATTCTATACAAATTATTTGATATAATAAGCAAAGAAGGAGTCTTATCAAATTCCTTTTATGACACAAATATGGTATTGATTCCAAAGCCAGGGAGATCAAAAATAGAGAAAGAAAACTACAGACCAATCTCCCTAATGAACATAGATGCAAGAATTTTAAATAGAATATTAGCAAAGAGACTCCAGCAAGTGATCAAGAAGATCATTCACCATGATCAGGGGGGATTTATACCAGGAATGCAAAGATGGTTCAACATTAGGAAAACCATCCACATAATTGACCATACCAACAATCTAACAAACAAAAATCACATGATTATCTCAATAGACTCTGAAAAAGCCTTTGAAAAATATAGCATCCATTCCTATTGAAAACACTGAAAAGTATAGGAATACACGGACCTTTCCTAAAAATAATAAGCGGTAAATACCTAAAACCAACAACAAGCATCATATGCAATGGGGATGGATTAGAAGCATTTCCAATAAGATCAGGAGTGAAACAAGGATGCCCATTATCACCTCTCTTATTTAACATTGTACTAAAAACATTAGCAGTAGCAATTAGAGAAGAAAAAGAAAATGAAGTTTTCAAAATAGGTAATGAGGAGACTAACCTATCACTCTTTGCAGATGATATGATGGTCTACTTAAAAAATCCTGGAGAATCAACTAAGAAGCTTGAAATAATCAACGCCTTTAGGAAAGTTGCAGGATACAAAATAAATGTACATAAATCATCAGCATTTCTATATATTTCCAACACATCACAGCAGCAAGATGTAGAAAGAGAAACACCATTTAAAATCACCCTAGACAATATAAAATACTTGGGAACCTATCTACCAAAACAAACACAGCAATTATATGAAAACAACTACAAAACACTTTCCAAAAAAATAAAACTGGATCTTAACAATTGGAAAACCATTAATTGTTCATGGGTAGGATGAGCTAACATAATAAAAATGAACATT
>NC_058130.1:299500752-299523698 GCF_016433145.1 Gracilinanus agilis | reverse complement strand
GTTACTTCAGCAGGGAGGGGCCATCCACTCAACACCTAAAAGGAGCCTACAGCTAGCAGTGGAGATTGACTGGACACCACAGCTGAGGCTGCTCATCACTAATAACATTTAGCTCCAAAATCTCTTGCTAGTTTACTTACACACTCCCAGGCTCCTGGTGACTCACATTTACCATCATCATCATATTATCTATTACATTATCATCCATTACAGAGGCATCTTCCTGATTCTAGCCTTAGACTTTATTAACTGTGCCACCTAGCTGTAGATGACTAATCTTTATAGGAAAATGGAAACAAATATGTTTCTGGGAAATATGGCCCAGAAAAAGTAATGAAGATTTAATTCCTATGCTAGGGTAGAAAAGATTCTTTTTTTGACTAAACAGTTAACATTAAATTTATTAGTGGACTTAATGTCCACTTGATTTGAAGTTGATAAGGAACATTGAGATGATCTTGTCCTACTATATTATTTTACAGGTGAAGTCATGGAAGCCCTAAGAGATTGGATAAATTGTCCAATATATAAACTATATATATAATATTTCTATATTGTCCAATATATGTCTATATGATATATAAATATATAAATATTTATATATATAAATGTATGTATAAATATGTAAATATAATATATATATTGTCCAATATATAATCTCTCTATATATATATATATATATATATATATATATATAGTCCACTTATATAAACTATTGACTAAGTGAAAAGTAATCAAACCTAGGAAATCTGATTCCAAATCTTATTTCTGAATTTTAATGTCATATATAAATTATCTCACTTTTGTATAGTTATCCCTAGAACATAAAACCTGACATAAAGTAAATACTTAATAAATTTAGTAAATGCTCTGAAATTTCATCAAATTAGAAGAAAATGTGCATGCACACCACAATATATATGTGGCCACTGATTCCATTAACTTAGCATTCTTAGTATTAAATTGGTGCCAAATTATTTTTCATACTCTACAATGAGGGAAAGAAAGAATTAAAGACAAAAACATGGAGGATATATTTTAAGCAACCATACCTAATATCACCACTGAGAAAATGGAATCACATGCACTGAGATTTGAAGTTGATGAGGAACGTTGAGATCATCTTGTCCTACTATATTATTTTACAGGTAAAACATTGAAACCCTAAAAGATTGGACAAGTTGTCCAATAGTACACAATTTTATAAACTACTAAGAAAAGGAAAAGTAATCAAACATAGGAAATCTGATTCCAAATCTGATTTCTGAACTTTAATGTCATATATAAACCATCTGAATTTTGTATATTCATCCTTGTAACATAAAACCTGACATAAATTATATATTTAATAAAGTCTTATTGATCAATTTATAATGTGTAATTTGGAATTTACTTCATGAAATTGGTGCTTTTAACAGCTCTTTGAAAAAATTATTACAAATATATTTTCTTTACTTAGTAAGACTTATCTGTAGACAACACACCCACAATCAGCTTCTTTCCATCTTGGTAGTACCTTCTAAAAGTTATGAACAACTTTGAGACTGTAAGTTCACCGATATAACAAGAGGAAGAATCAGAATACAAAACTGATTATTGATTAGATAAATATTAAAATAAGAAATTATTCACATTTTGTATATGTTTTATTCTATCTTGAATACATGAACACTTTATAGTAAATCCAGTAATGGAATGATTTTCTACAAAAGTAGAAAAATATTTTTCATATCTTTTAAAAATAATTTTCTTTTTAAATTCAAATTGATACCACACCAATATGATAGTTCTGAAATATATTTGAAACCTTCTTCCCAAAGTTCTGAAGAAAAATCTGAAATGAAATTTAAAAAAAAATCAATGGAATGTTTTTCAATAAAGTAACTGTAGAGTTTTAGAATCATATTTTGTAAGCAAATAGGTAAGAAGACTTAAAAAAATGTTTAACTGTCTGTACCAATCCTAGATAACAAGAGGCTATTAGCAGTTGAATAAAGCCCAAAGAGAATAAAATTTAAAAGTAGAAAATTTTTCATGGAAATTAAGTTTAAGAAAAAGAAAGACTAGCTTAAAACACTGAAAATAATAAAGAAGCTCAAAACATTTATTTAATATTTCATGCTGTTATAGCAACTTCTGGGAAGAAGATGGAGATCAACTTGAATGACAACTGACAGTAATGGAATTTAGAATTTACCCAGATGGCATGAGCCAGGGGCAAAAGACAGTTGCAGCCACCACTATAAAAACTAAGGAGCTGATCCTTTCAGAGTCTCAATCTTGAGAACAGGGACCAGGCAGTGAGTGGGTAGACCTATAGACCTGCACTAGCACCTGTATCCTATTGCCTTGAGTATCAATTCAATCAGTTGCTGAATAGAGCTGAGAGACATACATCAACATCTAAACATAAAGAAGAATCACATAAAACCTCACTCCTCCTGGTCATGGCCATGGCTGGGCCTGACCAGGACCTGAGAGGGAGAAGTGATTTCTCCAATCAGCTGCCAATCTGATTAACAACTGATTAGCTAACTTTAGCACCTGTAGACTAGCATAGCCATCCCTCACCATCTTCCTTATGCTTGATCCTACCCCTTGAGTTATTACAATTAAATCCTTGAACTTATTCAGGTAAAGACTGTTATTATTCTAAAGATCATTTAATAGTCTTGCATCTAAGGGGAAAGGGAATACTTTAACTAAGCCGCAGTCATTTGCATTATCCAAACTCATAATAACTATTCTCAACCAAAATATTTATCCATTAACCCAACCCCAAGCCAAGTCACCAGAGAGGCTGTGTGAGTCAGCTCATAGCTTCTCACTTGGCACTTAAGCTTGGGCACTGTAGGTGGGACTGGTGCTCAACTGACTAATAAATATTGGTGGGACCTGATGCTCATTATCAATCTTTGGTGTTCACCTAGGTTTCCCATCCTTATTCAGTCAGATCCTTAGACCATCTGAGGACCTTGGGTCATGTCTTTATCAGGCCCAAATACAGAAGCACCATACTGCCCATAACAATACCAAAGACTGTAAAATTTTTAACTATTACCTAATTTATACAAATTACAAAAGAAAATGCAAGATTTTGAGTCTATATCAAAATATTGATAGCATAACTGCACTACTGTGGCTATATATCATATCCTTTGTTCTATTTATTTACAAGGGACTGAGCACTGTTATGTAAGATTTTTTACATAATATAATCCATGATGTCTTCTGACAGGTAAAATAATATGAGGGGTTATATTGCACAGATATGTTTTATTTTTAACATTTCAAGTATTCTTTTTTTTCTATCTCTTACATTCCCTAACTCACAGAAGGGAGGGAAATGATACTGGTAAATGAGAGAAAGAAAAACAAAATATAACTTGGTAGGAAGCTAGGGAAAGAGGAAAGAAGAATGAATGAGAGACAAAAAGAGAAGGGATGATAGGGGAGAGAAAAAGATAGGTTGACAGACAATGACAGAAACAGAGTCAGAAAAAAGAGAAAAGGGGGAGGGAGAGAAGGGAGGTGGGAAGGAAAGAAAGAAAGAAGGAAAGAAGGAAGGAAGGGAGAGAAGAAAGGAGGGAAGGAGGAAAGGAGGAAAGAAGAGAGAGAAGGAGAGAGAGATGAGGAAGGAAAGAAGAATATAGGAGGAAGGAAAGAAGAATATAGGAGGAAGGAATGAGGGGGGGAGGGAGGAAAGAAAGAAAGAAAGGAGCCCTTTTTCAACAGTGCAACTCATGAAGTAGTTTCCCAAGGTGTGGTAAGCATGAGAGGTTGGTTACAGCATAGTGTCCACATTGTCAACCTGGAAAAACACAGAACCACTAAAATAGTTTAAAAGAACAAGTCTTTGGGGGCACCTGGGTAGCTCAGTGGATTGAGAGCCAGGCCTAGAGATGGGAGATCCTAGGTTCAAATCTGGCCTCAGACACTTCCCAACTGTGTGACCCTGGGCAAGTCACTTGACCCCCATTGCCCACCCTTACCACTCTTCCACCTATAAGCCAATACACAGAAGTTAAGGGTTAAAAAATAAATAAAAAAAACAAGTCTTTAATCAGGACAAGGGAGACAGAGTTCTTATGGCTGCCAGACAGAGTCATGTGTACCTGTACCAATATCAACACACCCAGCTAGGCTCTGAGACTCTGGGAACAATGTCTCTAAAGAAAATGCACCGTGAATGGGAATGTCCATCATAGGAATTTTCCTCATGAGAATTTCCACTGAACTAAATAACTTGGGGTCTTAATACATTTCAGAGAGTATAGGAAAGGAACTGACCAGTTACATAGGAGCTTGGGAAAGAAGATGTAGCCTGAGGCTAGGGTAATCTGGGAGAATGAGAAACCAGGAAACCAAAAAGGGTCAGTTTGGGAATTTCTTGAAGACAAGTTCCCATGGGACAAAGGTAAATTGGGGGGGGGTGTTCATAAAACAATTTGTCAACACTGATTAAATCATAAGTCTTTTGATATTTGGAAACTTCACAATTGGGTCATTAGAGTACATTTGCAGTACCCTAATGTATAGATACATCTGAGGCCTTGTTCTCAAATCTCTTGAGTTATTTCTACTGGAGGTTTCCTGACCACCTCCAGTTTTCTTCCTGTGCTCTACCTGGTGTTCTTCATAGGAACTGAGTTTACGTTTTTACCTGAGTTTTGGCAAGTCTCTGTCCAAATACATTTCTTGGTCAAGAACAGCCTATCATTCTGATATGCTAATACATAGTCCAGAAAAACTAAACTCATTTGCCACCATACACATTCACACCTACAAACATGCACATGAACACATATCATTTGCCGCCATATATAGATAATATGCAGACAAATATCTCCAACTCTTCATGCCTTATATCTTTCTTTTCTTTCCAAAGTCCCAGGCTTCAAATAGTAAAGGAGAAATTCTACCCATCTTCCCCCAAATCCTTTGATTTTTTGTCTCCTAAGACTTCAATGTCTCTAAAGATACATTCCAGAGAAAGAACTAAGAACCCAATGAAGGGAAGGCTCTAGGGGGGTTTTCCCAGAGGATACTCAAGGTTGAGACCTGTTATGAGGTATTTGAAAGACCATTATGTAAAAGGGTGGTCCTTGGACCTATAGGGCAGGGGTAGGAGCAACAGGTAGAAGCAGTTTGGGGAAAGGGAATGATCCCTAAGGTTACTTTAAGAGGTAATTGACTGTTCTTCAGAGGTATTCAAAGAATACTAACCATTTGTTGGTCTAGGAATGACTTGGCCTTTATGTCTCCTTCCCACTATGATCTGCTGTGATTCTGGGTAGGAACTGGAGCCCTGAGGGAAAAGGATTGGAGAGCCCAGGAGGTAAGAATCTGAGGTTCAAACAGGCAGAAAAAGACGCCAGAAGACCAGTCAGTTAAACCCTGGGGGTTGCTAGATTATTCCACTCTTCCCCTAACTGGATTTTCTGCGGTCTCTGCCTGGCTTCGCTTCTCTTTGTCTGACTAGACTTTCCCCATTTCTCATCATCTCACTTCCTAAGCATAAGCATTTGCTGGGGTTCTGCCCTTAGCATTCTTTGTTTCTCTCAGGTAATCCTTTTTCTCCCTTGGTGATTTCACCCATACCCATAGTTTCAATTATTACCTCTACCCAGATGTCAGCCAAATCTGTATGACCAGCTCTACCTCCCAAGTTCTATTCTGACTAATGGATACTGGATGTCCCCTATGACCACATTCCATAGGCTAAAAACAAAAAATGATGTTTTCTGATACACATGGTAGCTTTCTTGTTCATTTATGTCCACTGTATCTTTTAGCTACTTGGGCCCTCTCTTACCTCCCACTGGTCAGCATTTGCCAAGTGCCACTGATTCTATCTCTGCAGTATCTTTTTCATTCTTCTCCATTCCCATAGTCCCCACCCCAATTCAGGCCCTCTTTACCTCCCCTCTGGACTATTACAATAGACTTTTAAAAAGTCTCCCTGACTCCAGTCTCTCCCTGCTCAGACCCATCCTTCACACTGATGCCAGAGTAATCTTCTTATTAATGCACAGGCCTAATCATGTCTCACCTGAAATAGTAGTAAGAGCTCACACTTCTTTGGTGCTTTATGGTTTACCTAAAGGGCTTTCCCTACAACAACTCTGGGAGGTTGATAATGAATCATTTCCCCCCTCATTTAATATGAGGAAACAGAAGCACAAAGAACTCAGATGATATGCTTAGGGTCACCCACTTACTAAGGGTAAACCCCAGGAATCAAACCTAGGTCTCTGAGTTCAACCTCTTGAATAGGACTGTCATTTGGGGGCCTTGCAGATGACATGGGAATATCTGGGTGGTGAGGAACTGCCTCTAGCAGAGAGTTTTAAAAATCTACCATTGGGGCAGCTAGCAGCTAGGTAGCAGAGCACTAGTTCCCACCTAGTTCTAACTTCACTTTCCTTCCCTCCCAATCTCAAGATTTCATTTTACCCATTCAACTCCATATTGTCCTTTACTCTCAATTGCCTTGTCTACTTGTTTTATTTGTCACTCTTCATGTCTTGCCATTGTGCTGTTTCTTCTGTCTTCTTTTCTTTTACTTGTACTACTGCATTGAGGAAACCACATAACTGAAGTTACTGAGCCCTATAAGTCTAGTCTCAACTGGGTCATCACTGTGGCAATTTGGTTGCAATTATAAATTTTTACTTCAATCCTCAATCCTTTTCTATCCTCTCCATTCCATATACATTAATATACTTCACACTCAGCTGAAGACTTAGCCTCCTACTTTGTAATGAAAATAGAGAAAATATTCATAGTGAGTGCCATCTTCCTCCTTTTTAATCATCTCAGAACCCTTAAGATCATCCCCATTATTTCTGCCTTTGGTCAAGTCTTTAATGAACTGTATACTTTTCTTGACAAGGTGAACACCTTCATAAGGATCTAAATCTTATTATATTGTTCTCAACATTTGTCCTTCTTGATTTTCTGCAATATATGACCCTGCTTGCTACTGTCTTTTTCTTGATACTTCTTTATATTGTGACACTTACCTTTGCTAGACACTCCTCTTATGTGTTTGTACACCCTAAGTAACGTTTAGCAGTTTGTTTATATCACATCTTACTGTTGGTAAGACTGTTCTGAAGCATCTTCTCTTTTCTGTAAATTCTCTAACTTGGCAACTTTGTTAGTTTATATGGCTTGAATTTCATCTTTAATTAAATGGCTCTCAGATTTAAATACCAAACCCTAGTCACTCTTTCACTTTCACAGTGCCACATCACATTTATTACACATTTCAATCAATATGTCTTATAGACATCTTACATTCAACGTGTCTAAAACAGAAATTACCTCTTCCTTCTCCAAAATACATTTCTCTTTAATTTTTCTGAATTTTGTTGAGGGTGCATGATCATGCAAGTCCCCTAGGTTCACGCCTTTGGCATTATCCTAGATAGTGAATAATATTAACTATTAGTTATATTATTGTATAATTATATATTATTGTATAATTATTAATTATGATAAATTATTTTAATTATTCTCCCTTAGCCCATATATCCTTTCATTTACCATATTTCACTATGTCTGCTTCCATAACATTCCACTCCTTTACTTCTTTCACACAGTGACCATCATAGTTTAGCCTCACATCACCTTTCAGCAACTTTGTTATAATATTTTCTCAATTGCTCTCTTTATCTCAAATCTCTTCTACATAATATCTCCTTCATAGAAGTTCTGAAATAATTTTCTCCTTGCAGTACAAGTTTGACTATGTCACTCCTGTCCTCAGAAAATTCCACTGGATCTTTATTGATCCTTCACAAACCTGCTGCAAATTATCTTCATAAGACTTAATATATGTAACTCCACTTCCTGCTGGTCTATGAAAAATTGGCCTTTTTACTATTCCTCCCACATCAGAAACCATCCTTGTGCTTTTTGTACTATTTGCCCTATATAATAGGAATATATTCTTTTCTTACTTCTGTTTCTGAGAATCCCTACTTTTCTTCCAGACTCAGTCTGGAAGACTGCTGTTGTACAGATTTAGAAAGGTTCAGTATAGCAACCATATTTCTTAATCAGAGATACATACAAGATAAAAATTAATCAAGCAGAATAATAGAAACAGATCAACTTCACTATGAGCCAGGTGAATAGGGCACCCGAAGGAGGCCTTAGAAGGAATAAGGTATCATCTCTCCAACTGGTAAAATCTGATATGTTTTTATAAGGTTCCATATGAGTCTAGAAGGATGAATCATCGGGGAAATGAAATAAGGAGTCTGGACCTGGGGAATAGTGTTGATTCATGCTAATGGAAATACAGAATGACTATTGGAGAATTGGTATGACTAGTACATATTGAAACTCTGTGTCTGCTAGAAAGGGGTTTGGTGATTTAACTTTTGGCTTTACTCTGAAAGGTGACTCAAGGGGTTTGGGGTTTCCCACAATATGGCTTTTTTGTTGAGGGGAGGTTATTATATTTCTTACAAGTGCCATCTTCTACATGAATTTTTCCTGAATCCTCTCAGGTCCTTATTATTTCTTGCACTCAAAAGTATTTTGTATTTATTTTGTAGATTTTTTATATATTCTCTTTATACTCCAAGCCTCTCCAAATAGAAATTCCTTGTGAGCAAGGAATATTTCATTTGTTGTCTGTGTACTGACAGTTAGTCAGTTAGTCCATCAGCCACCAAAAAAAAATTGTTAAGCACTTACTATTTACAAAGAAATGTCCTAAGTGTTAGAGATTCAAAGAAAGCCAAAAACACACCTTTCCATCCAGGAGTTTCTGTTTAATAGTGAAGATAGCTTGCAAAGATGGAATGAATGTGAAGGAAGGTAATATCAAGAAGAAGGAATGCATTAGAGATTTGGAGATGGGAAGAAAAGGATAATTCTCCTGCAGAAACTATTATTTGATTTGGAGTTGGAAAAAAAGGCAGGGAAGTCAAGCTGCAGAGATAAAGAAGAAGAGTATTCCAGAAATAAGGAATGACTAATGTAAAATCAAGGAGTCTGGACATAGAGCACAAACTTGAAGAATGCAACAATTTTTTTGTGAACATCATGCTTTTGAATGATTCCAAAATCATTAAAATTAGCATCAGTATATAGCATAAAGGGTCTTTTTTGGTGGCGGTGGTGTCTACAAGTGACAATATTTTACATGACTGAGGCAGGTAAGGAAGTTATTTAGTAGCATGTTCACGTTTCCCATCTAGTGGTCTCCAAGTGGCTTTTGACCTAATGCTGTCAAACTCTAACAGAAGTGGCTCCAATAATCCATACATAAAGAAGCCTACAGTCTGCATATGGACTTAGTTTTATAATGTAACATTATGATTTACTATATTTTATGTATTTTGTTAAATACTTACCAATTACATTTTATTCTGGTTCACAGAGGCTGCATATTTGATACTTCTGGTGTAAGTAAATTGACTGATTTTTTTGTTCTAATTTTGGTTTTTTTCCATCATTTATCCTGAAGAAAAACTGTTAAGAAGTTCAGCAGTAATAGCATAATTCACAAATTTAGAAAAGTATCTATGAATACTCAAAAAGTTCTTAATTCACAAAGTTTCTCTGTACATGGAAAACTAAGAAGCACTTTTATCTTTTCTGGATCAATGCCCATTCCTGGTTGAGATACTAAAAGACAGGTGTACTTATTAGAGGGTTAGGAAAAAATGGCAACTATCAAGTAACTACTTCAGGCTAGCTACTTTTTAAAAATAGGTTTAACACTTTAATCAGTCTTTCCTAATATTTTTATTGTTAAGTTTATTTATTTAAGAATATTTTTCAATAGTGTACTGCAAGGTGGCTAACAGAAACTTTTTGCTTCTGTAATTTCTAACAGTCACAAAAAGTCAGTTAAACATCTTAGAATCTTCAGAATGTCAGTTAGAACTTGAAGGTATAAATAGAGGTGAAGTTCCAACTGACGAGGCTTTTGCCTCCTAGCTTTCGCTGTGGCTGGAGGCTTTTGCTTTGGCTTAACCTATTGGCTTTGGCCTAATTGCTTCGGCCTTGGCCTGTGCTTATTTTGTTTTGGGGAAATTTGGACCTATCTCATTTCTCTGGACCTCTCCCTGATCTCCCATCTCTATCCCTCCCCTTCCCTGAATTTCCATTGGGTCCTGGTGGAAGGGAGGGCTTGGTGATTAGACATTGTGGATTTAGTTTCTATAGGCTAGTAGAGTATCCTCAAATAAGTTAACCCTAGTTTTAATGTTTTGATAGAGACTTTACTTAAAAGGTAGTCAAATCTTCCTGACTGGGAGAGCGGGTCTCTCTCTGTCTAAACCTTTCTGCGACCTATCCCCCACCATCCCCCTCTCCCAAGCTGCAGTTAGAAAATATTAAACCCCTCTCCCTTTCTGACTGACCCTGGTATTAATAAATCCCCTTGTTACCTATTCAAACCCTCTGGTGAATCATTGGGTCAAAATTTAAGACAAGGACTCAAGGGGAAGGAATCATTTTTCTTTATTTCTTGAAAGAACTGGGGGCATCCATCTTGGCAGGAAATACCTACCCCAAGACTTCCTCCAGTCATCAGTTTGACTGGCAGGGAGGGCCCTTCTCGACTCCTCCCTCAAGAGACTTTAGAAACTGACAAGAGACCCTCTCTAGTCAAACCTAAACATTTTCTTACTGGCCCTAATTTCCTCCCTGTATTCTCTGTCTAAAGCCTCTGAGAATAAACCTGTTTGAGCTGCTCTCTCCTATATACCTAATTACCTTTATCTCCTATATACCTTCCCTTACCTTCTTTCCTCCTCCAATCACCTTATAATCACCCTAATATTCCCTTTATCCTTCCTCATATCCAAATTGCATCTTGTTGACCCACTCATATTACCTTACTCAGATTATCTTATTTATTTACTTTTTATAACAATAGTTACACGAATCATGTTCTTTTCCTCCTCTCCTCCCACCCCCTCCCATAGCCAATGAGCCATTCCACTGGATTTTACACGTGTCATTGATTAAAACCTATTTCCATATAATTAGTATTTGTACTAGGGTGAATGTTTAGAATCTACATTCCAATCATGTCCCCATTCAACCATGTGATCAAGCAGTTGTTTTTCAATTCAGTATTTCTTCTCCTTCTCCCAAAGTTCTTTCTCTGGATGTAGATAGCGTTCTTTCTCATAAATTCCTCAGAAAAGTCCTGAATCATTGAATTGCTGCTAATAGAGAACTCTATTATATTCAATGTATATAATCTTCTCCTGGTTCTGCTCCTTTCACTCTGTATAGATTCCTGGAAATTGTTCCAGTTCACATGGAATTCTTCCAGTTTATTAATCTTTTCAGAACAATTGTATTCCATCACCGAAGATACCACAATTTGTTCAGCCCTTCCCCAATCGAGGGACATCCCCTCATTTTCCAATTTTTTGCCACCACAGAGATCACAGCTATAAATATTTCATACAAATATTTTTTTTCCTTATAATCTCTTTGAGGTATAAACCTAGCAGGTGTATGTCTTGATCAAAGGGCAGATAATCTTTTAATACCCTTTGGGCATAGTTCCAAATTACCTTCCAGAATGGTTGGATCAATTCACAACTCAAGCAGTAGTGGATTAAGGTCCCAATTTTTCCAAATCACCTCCAACTTTTATTACTTTCTTTTGCTTTCATATTAGCCAATTTGCCAGATGTGAGGTGGTATCTCAGAGTATATTTTATTTGCATTTCTCTGATTATAATCAAAATTATTAATTTTACATTTTGTAATATTTCTCTATCTCTTGCTTGGTCTTAAAATCTTTCTTTTCCCATAGATCTGACAGGTAAACTATTCTATGTTCACCTAATTTACTTATAGTTTCCTTCTTTATATTTAAGTCATTCACTCATTCTGAGTTTATCTTGGTGTAGGGTGTGAGATGTTGATCTGAACCTAATCTCTCATACTGTTTTCCAATTTTCCCAGCAGGTTTTTTCAAATAGTGAGGTTTTTTTCCCCCAAAAGCTGGGATCTTTGGGTTTATCAAACACTAGCTTGCTGATGTCATTTACCCCAAGTCTATTCCACTGATTCTCCCTTCTGTTTCTTAGTCAGTACCATACTGTTTTGAAGACTGCTTCTTTATAGTACAGTTTAAGATCTGGTACTGCTAGGAGTCCCCATCATTCACATTTTATTTTTCATTATTTCCCTTCATATTCTTGATCTTTTGTTCTTCTAAATGAACTTTGCTATATTTGTTCTATTCCTTTAAATGAGTTTATTGATAGTTTGACTGGTATGGCACTGAATAAGTAAATTAATTGGGGTAGGATTGTCATTTTCATTGTGTTAGCTCATCCTACCCATGAGCAATTAATGTTTTTCCTGTTGTTTAGGTCTAGTATTAATTTTTGTGTTTTTCTTAGCAGAGATTCCTTAATATTTTATATTGTCTAGGGTGATTTGAAATGGAATTTCTCTTTCTAACTCTTGCTGCTGAGTTGTGTTGGAAATATATAGAAATGCTCATGATTTATTCTGCAAGTTTGTAAAACTGTTAATTATTTCCATTAGCTTTTTAGTTGATTTTAGTTGATTCTCTTTTGAAATATGTACTGTTTAATATTTTTAGGAAAGGCACTTCTATTCCTATACTTTCTAGTGTTTTCAAAAGGCATGGGTGTTGTATTTTGTCAAAGACTTTTTCTGCATCTATTGAGTTAATCATGTGATTTCTATTAGTTTGGTTATTGATATGGTCGATTATGTGGATGGTTTTCCTAATATGAGAGCATCCTTCCATTTCTCATTTAAATCCTACCAGATCACAGTGAAAAATCCTTGGGATCACATACTGTACTCTTTTTGCTAGTATTCAATTTAAGATTTTTGCATCTATATTCATTAAGGAGATTGGTCTGTATGTTTCTTTCTCTGTTTTTGATCTGCCTGGCTTTGGAATCAGTACCATATTTGTTTCTTGAAAGGAATTTGGTAGAACTCCTTCTTTGCTTATTTTCACAAATTGTTTGTACAATATTGGGTTAATTTGTTCTTTAAATGTTTGATAGAATTTTTTGTTAATCCATCTGGACCTGGGGATTTTTTCTTACAGAGTTCTTTGATGGCTTTTTCAATTTCTTTTTCTGATAGGGGATTATTTAAGTGTGATAGTACTTCTGTTAATCTAGGCAATTTATATTATTTTGTAAATAATCATTCATATCACCTAGATTGCCATATTTATTGCCATATAATTGGGCAAAATACTTCTTAATAATTACCATAATTTCCTCTTCATTAGAGGTGAGGTCAATCTTTTCATATTTCATACTGTTAATTTGGTTTTCTTCTTTCCTTTTTTATTAGATTAACCTGTACTTTATCTACTTTGTTTATTTCAAAGTACCAATTTCTAGTCTAAGTCATTAATTCAATAGTTCTTTCACTTTTAATTTTATTAATTCCTCCTTTAATTTTTAAGATTTCTAATTTAGTTTTTATCTGGAGATTTAAAATTTGTTCTTTTTCTAGATTTTTGTTAGTTGCATGCCCAATTAATTGATCTCTTCTCTTCCTGATTTGTTAATATATGCACTCAGGGATTTTAATTTCCCCCTGATTAGAGATTTGGCTGCATCCCATAGATTTTGATATGATGTCTCATCATTGTCATTCTCTTCAATGAAATTGTTTCTATGATTTGTCCTTTAACAAACCAATTTTGGAGAATTGTACTATTTAATTTCCAATTAATTTTTCATTTGCCTCTCCATGTAACCTTGTGAATTATTATTTTATTGTATTATGATTTGAAAAGGTTGCATTGATTATTTCTGCTAGGTTGCATTTATTTGCCATGCTTTTATGCCCTATGACGTGGTCAATCTTTATGAATGTTCCATGTGCTGCTGAAAAGAAGTTGTATAACTTTTCCTCCCTATTTGTTTTTCTCCATATATATTAACTCTAATTTTTCTAAGATTTCAGTCACATCTCTTACCTATTTTTTTTTATTTTTTATTTGGTTTGATTTATCTAGATATGATAGCTGTAGTTTCAGATCTCACACTAGTATGTGTTTACTCTTTATTTCCTCCTTAAACTACAGTAGTTTTTCCTTTAAAATTTTAAATTCTATACAATTTGGTGCATACTTGTTGAGTACTGCTATTGCCTCATTGTCTCTACTGCCTTTAATCAGGATGTAATTACATTCCCTATTTCTTTTAATCAGATCTATTTTTACTTTGACTTTATCACATATCATGAGTGTGACTCCTGCCTTCTTTTTCTCAGTTGAGGCCCAATTGATTTTGCTCCAGCCTCTTACCTTTACCCTGTGTGTCTACCTGTCTCACGTATGTTTCTTATATAAAATATATAATAAGATTTTGGTTTCTGATCCTCTCTGCTATTTTTTTCCATTTAAGGGTGAGTTCATCACATTCAGAGTTAAGATTTATACCTGTGTATTCTGCATCAGTTTGATTTCCTTCTCTAGTCCTGTCCTTCCTTCTTTCACTATTTCCTTCTACACTGATGTTTTGCTTTTAATCAGTCGCCCCTAATTCCCACCCTTATTTTACTTCCCTTTCCACCTCCTCCCTTCTTATTCCCCTTATATTTTTGGTAGGGTGTATTGAATTACCTCCCCCATTTTTTCCATTTTTTGGTAGTGCCCCTACATCCCACCCCTAAATTTTTCCCTCTCAATTTCCCTGTAGTGTAAGATAAAATTCGATAACCCAATAGATCTAGATGTTCTTCTTTCTCAGAACTGATTCCACTAAGAGTAAGGTTAAGGTTAAAGTATTATCTATTAGCACTCTCTTCTTCATCTTCTTATAATAGTATTCTTCCTATTCCCCCTCCCATACACCTCTCTTTGTATTATAATTTATCATATTTTTCTTATTCTTTCTAGTTTCTCTTGGTACCATTTTCTTGTCCCCCTCCCTTTCTTTTTTTGCATATCATCTTAAACCACTTAGTAACCCAAAAACTACCTATGAATAATTCTTCTAACTACTGTTGTAGTTAATACAGTTTTTCAGAGTGTCAAATATCATTTTTCTATATAGAAGTATAAACATTTAGACCTAACTGAAACCCCTAAAAGAAAAATGTTTCCTTCTATTTATTGTTTACCCTTTTCATGTTTCTGTTGAGTTTTGTATTTGAACATCAAATTTTCCATTTAGTTCTGATCTTTCTTTACAAATACTTGGAAATCTCCTATTTTGTTAAATGCCCTTACCTTCCCCTAGAAGTTTATAGTCAGTTTTGATGGGTAGGTGATCCATGGCTATAGGCCCACTTCTCTTGCCGTTCTGAATATCATATTCCAAGCCATGTGTTCTTTTGTGTGGTGGCTGCCAGATCATGTGTAATCCTGATTGGTGCTCCTTGATATCTGAATTGTCTTTTTCTGGCTCCTTGTAAAATTTTTTTCTTTTACTTGGAAGCTCTTGAATTTGGCTATTATATTCCTGGGGTTGTCTTTTCAGGGTTTAGTGTAGAGGGAGATCTATGGATCCTTTCAATGTCTATATTGCCCTCTTGTTGTAGAACTTCAGGGCAATTTTGCTAAATAACTTCTTGTAGTATGGAGTCCAAGTTTATATTAATTTCTGCTTTTTCAGGAAGACCAGTGATTCTCAAATTATCTCTTCTAGACCTGTTTTCCTGATCTCTCAATTTCTCAGTGAGATATTTAATGTTTCCTTCTATTTTATCAGTCTTTTGACTTTGCTTTATTTAGTCCTGTTGTCTTGAGAGATCATTGGCTTCTACTTGTCCAATTCTTGCCTTTAGAGCCTGGTTTTCTGCTATATTCTTTTGATTTTCCTTTTTGATTTAGTCTCTCCTGTTTTCCAGCTATTTGATTTTGGTCTCCAATTTGCTTATTAATTCTTTTGATTTGGGGGCATCTTTTTCTAATTGCCCAATAGCCTTTAGAGACTTGTTTTCAGCTACAATCTTTTGATTTTACTTTTGAATCTGGTCTGTTTGGTTCTTTAAGGCTTCCAGCTGGTCATTTCTGGTCTTCAATTTGCTTATCAATTCATTTGATTTCTGAGGCTCACTTTCTAATTGCAAAATTCTGCCTCTTAAACTGTTATTTTCTTGCCAGATCCCTTCCATCTTTCTCATAATCTCAGATTTGAACTCTTTAAGAGCTTCTGACCAGTTTTCATTTTTTGGGAAGGTTTGGATATGGTTACATGTTTGTTCTCCTCTCCTGTTTGCTCTGTTGTCTGGATTTTTTCTATGTAAAAGTTGTTGAGTGTTAAAGATTTCTTCTTGATCTTTCTCTTCTGGGGCTCTTGTCTCTGGCTTGCCATTATTAGACCCACACCCTCTCAGCTTTATCCTCATGCCCAGGGTCAATCTGCGCTCTTTGGGCTCCTGAGGTCTCAGGTCTATTTGTTCTCAGAGCCAGGCCTCCTGGTGGTCCCCTTGCTTGTTCCTCTGCCTGAAGCTCCTTTAACAGTCTCAGGGCACTGGTTTCACAGTCTTGCACCCCTCTGTGCTGGGTCCCCACACACAGTCCACACCTGAGCTCAGAATCCGTATCTGCAGCTGCTACAGAGCCTGTGCTCAGTGTCTGTGTTCAAAGTCCACACTTTTTTTAGCCTCTTGGAGTCTTAAGTCTTGCTGCTCTCAGGAGCATACCTGGTGATCCCAGGTAGCTGCCAAGGAATTAATCTGTGCCTCAAACTTGCTCTAACTCTTGTACACTGGCTTTGGCCCTGTGGGTGGTGTGGGGGGGGTAGGGGGTTGCTCAGCTCGAGTTTTAGTGAGGTTTGTATGTGTTTCTTTGTTTGTTATCCTCTGCTATCTCCTCTGTAGTCTGCAGTTTTCCTCTGTAAAAATTACCCACGGTCAGAGGATTTTTTTCTTGTTTGTTTGTTTTTGGTAGTTGTAGATTGTAGTTCTTGGGTATTGATGGCCATTGCTTTGTTGGTTTTTTCTTCCCTTCCCAGTCAGAAGTCTGAGTGAGGAGGGTAGGCTTTCAGTGTATCAAGCTACAGATCAGGTTTTGTCTTTGGCTATTTTTCAGGCTCTGCAGTACCTGCTGAGTATAGTCCCTCTCTGCCCTATCTCTGCACCCAATCTGTTCATTCCTCAGCCTCCTGCAGTCCCAAGTCTCACTGATCTCTGGGTTATATCTGTGGTGTCCTCAGCCTGCCCCCCAAGAACCTAGCAATAATCCCCCTGCTTGCTTCAACTCTGGCTCTGGTGCTATGGGTGGAGCGGGGAGGGTTGATCTGTTCTTGCTTTGGTAGGAGGAATTTTACCACCTTATAGGGTGGAAATGCCCAGACCTTGCCTACCTTCAAGACTGAGCTCTACATATGAGCCCCTTCACTCATCTGATTTTGGTTTTTGTCCTTTTTTTTTAAAATGCTTTATATCAGTAAGTGGTGAAGAAACACAGCCCCTTGCATCTACTCTACTCGGTGGCCATTTTAGCCCAGAAGTCCCATCCCTAATATTTTTCAAATATCTTTTCAAAGACAGTAGAATCAGCCATGAATACCAACACTGTCATATTGTTCATTTCACCAAAATCATAACATACATGTTGAAAAACTGCAAGTGATCCTGAGGTGCCCTGAGACCTGCACTGAAATTAGTAAAAATCCTGCTCAGAAAGTGAATTTTCTCTTCTCTTCTCTTTTTCTTTGAAGGCCCTTTCAGTCTTGAAGTATTCCTTGTGTAAATCTAAAACTGACAACCACTCATCTAGCAAATGCTTAGCCACTTTGAATGTGCATGTTTTACCGGTCCATTTTAATTCTATGGTTTAAAATACAGTAGTCAAAGAATAATCAGATTTTCCTAGCTTGAAATTTTTCTTCCTTTCACTGCTAGGGTATAGAGTGAGCACATTTTCTATAGAATTATCTTTTCAGCCCTTACACTGAACATTCTCAAATTCATAAAGTGTTGTACAGTGGTAGTTGTTTGGATTCCTTCCCTTAGTAAATTTCACAGGGAAAGGAGTTTACCCCAAATGAAAAAAAAATCTGTAACCTCCCTTAGCAATGGAAACCTCTTCCTCTCTAGATGATGCTGTTATATTTTCCTTACATCACTATCTTCTACCCCTCACCCCCACAAATTATTCCCTTTCATTCAAGTGGATGGAGAGGATCATTATTTTCTGCCTCATCGAGTCGGAAGAAACAGACTGAGTAATACATTGAGGAGATTAGTAGTTAGGAGCCACCATGAGTGGTATTTGGAACTGTGACATTTAAATTAATTATGTTCACCAACCTTAGAGCAATGAGATAGACTGGTGGTCAGTATGTTGAGTGGAAGTTTCAATGATTAATTTCTCCAGTGTTTTGGAAGAGTATTACTTTATATTTTCTATCTTTTTGATAAAGTTTCATTTACTTTTTATCTGCTTTTTTATTCTTATTTTGACAAGTTTGAGGAAGTGTGTTAAATCAATTACATTATCATTTGTTGGTTGTAATGTTTCCCTCTTTTTCATTTCATAGGTGAGGAAATAGGGGATACAGGTAAAGTATCTTGTCCAAATTCAGTAACCTAATAAGTATCATTCCCTGAGACTCCAAGACCAGTACATTCAAATTGTCTATATTGCCATATACCCCAAAATAGAACACTTCCATGCATCCTTCTTTGACTAAGAAAGCTAGCATGATCCATAGGATTGAGTTAGACCATTCACACCTACTGCATGAACAATTATACCTAATAATCTGTATTGCAGAGGCTTCTGTGACTCAGTGTTTAAGAGTACTGGGCTTAAAGGCAGGCAGACCTGAGTTCAAAATCAGTCTCAGATACTTCCTAGTTGTATGAACTTGAGAAAGTCATCCAACTACTGTATGCCTAGAAGATAATTTAGTAGCTCAGTATATAGAGTGATAAATTTGGAGTCAGGAAAACATGAAATCAAATCCTGCCTCAGCCACTTCCTTGTTGTTCGGCCCTGGGCCATGTCACTTAAACTCTGATTGCCTGACAAAAAGATCTACTGGAAATAGAAATTACAAATCATTTCAGTATCCTAGACAAGAAATCCAAGGGGATGTTACAGTCCATGGAGTCATGAAAAGTCTGACTTGACCTGAATGACTGAACAACACAAAGCAGTATTACAATACTAGTTATTTGTTTTGCTGTGATGGTGAATCCTCAACCCTGTGTATACTTTAAGTGCCTGGGAGTTGTTAAATACTGTTACCTAACAGTAAAAATTAGTTTAGAGATTCTGAGGGAGTCTTCTCTAAAGTGCCAGCATGAAACTGAACCAAAGGAAATTTTGATAACTAGAATACAAGACAATACTCCCTAATAAAGAAAACCATTCAACTGTAAGATAATCTCCCACAGGAATTGAATCTCATCTACTTGAGGTATTTAAAGCTACTGGGGAAAATTCACCCATGCATCTCCTACAGGCGACAATCCTATATTAGAAGAGGAATGACAAGATAGATTACTAAATGTGCTTTCTCTCTAAAACCAGCCTGCCTCAAAAATCTATCTTCCCAATAGCTCTCTTTTGCTCACAGCAGGAATTGTGCTTAAATAAATACACTTTCAAAATTTCAATATATGCTGTTCTGATGAAGTTCCCTTGGATCTTAGTAATTATAACTGATTTTAAAAGCTAATTCCTATTGTTTTTATTTTTTTACAAAGGTATTAAGATTATATTTACTTAAGAAAGATATAAAAAATAAACCTTAGTAGAAAGCCTTTTGAAATGAAAATTAAACTATTGTAATTTATATATAATAATTTTCCTCAAATGTTAACATAAAAAATTACACTAGGGACATAAATTCTGTTTGAATATTTTTCCACACATTCTTATCAAATTTTTCTTGTCTTTAAAACTGTTTTTTAATTTTTCTTTCCTTTTTTTAAGTTTTTAAATATTTTCCATGGCTGTATGATTCATTTTCTCTCCCTCTCCTCTTTCCTACCCCCTTCCAGAGTTGACAAGCACTTCCAATGGATTTTACATGTGTTATCACTTGATACTTATTTCCATATTATTAATTTTTGTAAAAGAATAATCTTTAAAACCAAAACTTAAAATCACATACCCATGTAAAAAAGTGATGACTCATATGTTTTTCTTCAGCATTTCTACTCCCACAGATCTTTCTCTTAATGTGGAGAGCATTCTTTTTCATAAGTCCCTCAGGATTCTCCTGGATCATTGCATTGTTACTAGTAGCAAAGTCAATTATATTTGATCATTCCACAATGTTTCGGGTTTCAATGCACAATGTTCTCCTGATTCTGCTAATTTCTCTCCACATCAGTTCATGGAGGTTTTTCCAGGTTCTATGGAAATCAAGCAGTTCATCATTCCTTAGAGTAGAATAGTATTCCATTACCATCATATACGAAAATTTGTTCAGCCATTCCTCAATACAAGGACTCCCCTTAATTTCTCTATGTTTTTCCACTATGAAGACCATGGCTATGAATATTTTTGTACCATCATCACTTCTCAGACATTTTGCTAAGATCAAGTGTACAAGCATTTTTTATTATCTCTTTGGGATACAAACCTAGTACTGATATTGCTGGATCAAAGGGCATGCATTTTTTTTGAAAGGACTTTGGGATAATGCCAAATTGCTTTCCAGAATGGTTGGATCAATTCACAACTCCACCAGCAGTATTAGGATCCCAACTTTGGGACATCCCATCCAGCATTTATTATTTTTCTTTTTTATAATATTGACCAATATGCTGGGTGTGAGATGGTACCTCATAGTTATTGTGATTTGCATTTCTCGGTTCCTGAGGAATTCTGGGAAGATAGTGGCTTAGATGGAGCAAATCCCAAAACCTCCTCATCCTTTCCACACCAAGATAGAAAACAAAGTGCTTCAAGAAGAAAGAGGACCAAATCTAAAAACAGGACAGAGCACAGGGATACTACTGCTGGACAGCTAAAGAGGTACACCAATAAAAAGGCTTGAATTCTTAAACTGTTGGGTTTGAGGGTACAGAAGAGGAATCCTAAGACCTCTCCTCCACTGGCTGTGTGGAGTTTCCAGCAGTCCCTGAAATCTCCAGGCAGGCAGGCGGGCAGGACCAGAGAGAGAGCCTTGCTGGCTCCAGACTCAGGGGAGTTAAACACAGAAACTGGAGAGGTGGTTAGAAGAGAAAGCCAGAGAAACACAGCAAAAATACTCAGAAGATGGCAGCTTAGATGGAGCAAAACTTCAGAACTATGGCCTTTACCACACTGAGATAGAGAAAAAAGAGCTTTGAGAGGAAAGAAAACCAAGGTAAACAGCAGGACAGAGCATAGGGACCCTACTGCTAGACAGCTCAGCAAAAACATTCCATTTTGTTCCCCAACTTTTTATTTCTTCTCTTGAGGTTTTAGCCTCAGGGCATATTAAGCAATACAGACTAATTCAGGCTTACTCCCATCAATTGGACAGACAAGAAGTCTTCAGAGGGCAGGAAAACTCCAACATCCCACCCCCATAGGCTGAAGAGAACCTAACTACAAACCTCCATTGCCAGCTGGGGGAAGATCTTTCATCAAAGCTCATTAAATGCATCTGCCTAAAAGAGCAGAACAGAGAAGGAAGAAATATGAATAAACAACAGAAAAAGAGAAAAAAATTACAATTGTCAGCTTCCTTCCAGGAAGCAAAAAAAGAGCCAATGAAATAAAAGAAGAGGAGGAAGCTCCAGTGAATTGTACATAGGCTTTGGATGATCTTAATATTCAATTAACTCAAGAACTTCAGGAACTCAGAAAACAAACAAGAGAGGCTGAAGACAATTTGAAAAAGGAAATACATGAACTAAAACAAGAAAATAAAGTCCTATAAGCTAAAAATGGCCAGCTTGAAAATGAAGCAAAGAAGGCAAAAGATGATATTCAAAGAAAATCAGACCAGAAGGAGAATGATGACCAAAAAGCCAGGGATGAAATTCAGTTTACAAAATAATAGAATTCAACAACTAGAAGCAAACAACTTCATAAGGCAGCAAGAATATATAAAATAAAATTTAAAATATGAAAAATTTAAGGACAATATGAAACACCTCATTGATAAAATCACAGATATACAAAACAGATCTTGAAGAGATAATTTAAGAATTATTGGTTTACTGGAACATCGTGACAAAAGAAAAAGTTTGAACATCATCCTACAGCAAATTAACCAAGAAAACTGCCCTGACATTCTTGAAAAAGAGGGGAAAGTGGAAATTGAAAGAATCCAAAGATCACCTCCTACATTTACTCCATAACTGACAACTTCCAGGAATATTATAGCCAAATTCAAAAACTGCCAGATCAAGGAAAAATTTTAGAAGCTGCTAAGAAGTCATTCAGATGTCAGGGAACCACAGTTAGGATAACATTGGATCTTGCTGCATCTACATTGAAATACCAGAAGGCATGGAATACAATATTCAAGAAAGCAAGAGAGTTGGGTCTACAAACAAGAATCAACTATCCAGCAAAACTGACTATATTTTTGCAGAGGAAAGTATGGTCTTTCAATAACACTAAAGACATCCAAGCATTCATAAAGAAAAAAACAGACTTAACAGACAGTTTGCTGCCCAAACACAGAACTCAACAGAATCATCATAAGGTAATTAAGAGAGCGGGGTGTGTGTGAATATTTTCTTAATGGGACCCAAAATGTTCAATTGATTTGTACCCCTAGATGAAAAGGAGATATTGGTAAATATTAAGAATTGTTATGACCAACAGGGTAACTAGAAGAAGTTTACATAGAGGGAACAGTGACAAACTGTATAGGATGAAATATCAAGATATATATATATATATATATATATATATATATATATATATATATGTATACACAAAACTAGAGGGGGGAAGAAGGTAATAAGAAGAAGAATAGGAAAACAAACAAAAATGAATAAATTTATATTCCATAAAGAAGCATGTTGGACCAACAGGG
>NC_058130.1:299469043-299480880 GCF_016433145.1 Gracilinanus agilis | reverse complement strand
GCTCAAAGGGCTATAAAAGAATGCCTGCCCTTTGATCCAGCCATACCATTGCTGGGTGTGTACCCCAAAGAGATAATAGATAAACAGACTTGTATGAAAATATTTATAGCTGTGCTTTTTGTGGTGGCAACAAATTGGAAAAGGAGGGGATGTCCTTCAATTGGGAAATGGCTGAACAAACTGTGGTATATGCGGGTGATGGAATACTATTGTGCTAAAAGTAATAATAAACTGGAGGAGTTCCAGGCGAACTGGAGAGACCTCCGGGAACTGATGCAGAGTGAAAGGAGCAGATCCAGAAGAACATTGTACACAGAGACTGATATACTGTGGTAAAATTCAATGTAATGGACCCCTGTACCAGCAGCAATACAATGACCCAGGACAATTCTGAGGGATTTATGGTAAAGATGCTACCCACACTCAGAGGAAGGACTGCAGGAGAGGAAACATATAAGAAAAACAACTGCTTGAACGCATGGGTTGGGGTGGACGTGTACAAGGGTTAAAAATATTGTATTGTATACCACTGTCTGAAGCACAATGATAGTACCTTAACTCAAATAAATGCTTCAGGTTTAAGAAGGCACCCTGTATTATTTTGTTTGCTCATTTTTTCTATCTAATTATTGGGAGACATGGTGGGGAAGATATGATGATCCAAGGGCTGAGAGTTCTGAGACCCCCTTCCCCCTGCTGATGGAATCGATCCTTGAGATGCTGATAGCTTAAAGACTTGCTTCAAGCTTAGATGTAAACTTTTGATATCACTCTGATCTTCATCAGGTTATGTACTGATAAAATATTATCCTCAGGTTTAGTCTCAAGTTTTTGGACTCATTTTGTATTTGATCCATTCAGGCACACCCTTCATTGTCCTGTCTTGGAGCTCTGCCCTGAGCTTTTGGTAAAAAGATCACATGTACTTAGTACTTAGTACTATCAACCACCCCAAAGTGTGAACTATGTACTTATACCAATACCAGATTAGAAGACCGTGGATTGGGGCTCTGAAATCTACAGATTTGATATTTTAAGGGGATTGGGTTAGCTCCTACCAGTATTTGCCTGGCCAGTCTCATAGTCTCGATGCTGGCTTGCTCAGAAGTTTCCGAACCTCAGACAACAAATGTGGAGTGGGTAGGGTTTGGGGGCTGTAGCTTTCTCTTTCCTTCTTGCTACAGCTTCTTGCTGGCTCTGCTCTCCTCTCATCCAAATGACCCAAATGTTCTTTGCCTACCTTTTGGGTTTTTCTTTTCTTGAAAGTTGTTTCACTCTGTCTCCTTATTGGTTCTTTCACTCCTGTATTCACTTTGTAGTGATATATTAATCCTGGTTGGATAGAATTTTCACGGTGGCACAGAGCTGCTCTGGTTTACTTTGCCAACATGGCTCCACACCCAGATCAACCCATATTATTTTTTAGATTTTTTGAAAAGAAATGTCATTTACTAGATAATATCCAACCACAAAAATCAAGAGAAACATGAAAAGGTAAATAAGAAACAGAGGGGAAAGAAAGAAAACTCATAATTTTTAAATTTGCCTTTTTAAGGGCCTAAGTAAGATCTAATTATCTGTATTCCTATGTGGAGAAATGCTATGTATAATTGTCTGTAGTGAACTCTATTTACTATTATAGTATTCACTATTATAGTAATTGGAAGAATAATTCATAGGGAGAGGGTGGAATACTAAATGGTCTAAGATGATATGGGGGTAGGAAAGAGGGGGGTAAATAGCAGGGGACACCAAGAGAAACTTGAGAGAATAAGAAAAATAGGGTATTCTATTATACACAAAGAGGGCATAGGAAAAGGAGGGGACAAATATTATTATAAGAAGGAGAAGAAGAGAGCATTAAGAGGTAATACGTAAACCTTACTCTGCAAAAGAGCAGATATAATAAATGTAAACTTCTCAGATCATAATGCAATAAAATAATAATTAGTAAGGGCACCTGGACAGGCAAATCAAAAACCAATTGGAAATTAAACAATATGATTCTCCAAAACCAGTCAGTCAAAGAAGAAATCATAGAAACAATCAACAATTTCATTGAAGAGAATGACGATGATGAGACATCCTACCAAACTCTGTGGGATGCAGCCAAGGCAGTACACAGGGGGAAATTTATATCCTTGAGTGCATATATTAACAAATTAAGGAGGGCAGAGATTAATGAATTGGGCATGCAACTAAAAAATCTAGAAAGCGAGCAAATTAAAAATCCTCAGATGAAAACTAAATTAGAAATACTAAAAATTAAGGGGGAAATTAATAAAATCGAAAGTAAAAGAACTATTGAATTAATAAGTAAGACTAGAAGCTGGTACTTAGAACAAACAGATAAAATAGACAAAGTACTGGTCAATCTCAAAAAAAAAGGAAAGAAGAAACCAAATTGACAGTATCAAAGATGAAAAGGGAGACCTCACTTCTAATGAAGGGGAAATTAAGGCAATCATTAAAAACTATTTCTCCCAATTAAATGGCAACAAATATAACAATTTAGGAGATATGGATGAATATTTACAAAAATATAAATTGCCTAGATTAACAGCAGAAGAAATAGAATACCTATCAGAAAGAGAAATTGAATAAGCCATCAAAGAACTCCCTAAAAAAATCAGCAGGACCTGATGGATTCACAAGTGAATTTTTTCAGACTTTCAAAGAGCAACTAATCCCAATACTATACAAATTATTTTGAAAGAGTCCTACCAAATTCCTTTTCTGACACAAATATGGTACTGATTCCAAAGCCAGGTAGATCAGAAACAGAGAAAGAAAACTATAGACCAATCTCCCTAATGAACATAGATGCAAAAACCCTAAATAGAAAACTAGCAAAGAGACTCCAGCAAGTGATCACGAGGGTTATTCACTATGATCAGGTGGGATTTATACCAGGAATGCAAGGATGGTTAAAAATTAGGAAAACCATGCACATAATTGACCATATCAACAGTCTAACAAACAAAAATCACATGATTATCTCAATAGATGCTGAAAAAGCCTTTGACAAAATATAGCATCCATTCCTATTGAAAACACTGAAAAGTATAGGAACAGAAGGACCTTTCCTAAAAATAATAAACAGTATATACCTAAAACCATCAACAAGCATCATAGGCAATGGGGATAAATTAGAAGCCTTCCCTATGAAATCAGGAGTGAAACAAGGATGCCCATTATCACCTCTACTATTCCACATAGTACTAGAAACCATAGCAGTAGCAATTAGAGAAGAATAAGAACTTGAAGGTATCAAAATAGGCAGTGAGGTGACTAAGCTATCACTCTTTGCAGATGATATAATGGTCTGCTTAAAAAATCCTAGAGAATCAACTAAGAAGCTAGTAGAAATAATCAACAACTTTAGCAAAGTTGCAGGATACAAAATAAATGCACATAAATTATCAGCATTTCTATACATTTCCAACACATTAGAACAGCAAGAGTTAGAACGAGAAACACCATTTAAAATCACCCTAGACAATATAAAAATATCTACCAAAACAAAGACAGCAGTTATACGAAAACACCTACAAAACACTTTCCAAACAAATAAAACTGGATCTCAACAATTCAAAAAACATTAATTGTTCATGAGTAGGATGAGCTAACATAATAAAAATGACCATTCTACCCTAATTAATTTACCTATTTAGCACCATACCTATCAAATTGCCAAAAAACTTCTTTACTGAATTAGGAAAAACTATAACAAATTTCATTTGGAATAATAAAAGATCAAGAGTATCAAGGGAAATAATGAAAAAAAATGTGAAGGAAGGGGAACTAGCAGTACCAGATATTAAACTATACTATAAAGCATAGTCATCAAAACAATATGGTACTGGCTAAGAGACAGAAAGGAGGATCAGTGGAATAGACTTTGGGTTAATGACATGAGCAAGACAGTGTATGATAAACCCAAAGAGCCCAACTTTTGGGAAATGAATCCACTATTTGACAAAAACTGCTGAGAAATTTGGAAAACAATATGGGAGAGATTAGGTCTAGGTCAACATCTCACACCCTTCACCAAGATAAATTCAGAATGGGTGAATGACTTGAATATAAAGAGGGAAACTATAAATAAGTTAAGTGAACACAGAATAGTATACCTGTCAGATCTCTGGAAAAGGAAAGATTTTAAAACCAAACAAGAGTTAGAGAAAATTACAAAATGTAAATTAAATGGTTTTGATTATATTAATCTAAAAAGCTTTTGTACAAGCAAAGACAATGTAGTCAAAATCAGAAGGGAAACAACAAATTGGGAAAAATCTTTATAAGAAAAAACTCTGACAGGGGTCTAATTACTCAAATATACAAGGAGTTAAATCAATTGTATAAAAAATCAAGCCATTCCCCAATTGATAAATGGGCAAGAGACATGAATAGGCAATTTTCAGATAAAGAAATCAAAAGTATCAATAAGCACATGAGAAAGTGTTCTAAATCTCTAATAATTAGGGAAATTCAAATCAAAACAACTCTGAAGTATCACCTCACACCTAGCAGATTGGCTAAAATGAAAGAAGGGGAGAGTAATGAATGTTGGAGGGGATGTGGCAAAATTGGGATATTTATGCATTTGTGGTGGAGTTGTCAACTGATCTATCCTTTATGGCTGGCAATTTGGAACTATGCTCAAAGGGCTATAAAAAATGCTTTACCTTTGATCCAGCCATACCATTGTTGGGTTTGTACCCCAAAAAGATCATAAATAAACAGACTTGTACAAAAATATTTATATTCGCTCTTTTTGTTGTGGCAAAGTACTGGAAAAGGAGGGTATGCCCTGCAATTGGGGAATGGTTGAACAAACTGTGGTATATGCGGGTGATGGAATACTATTGTGCTAAAAGGAATAATAAACTAGAGGAGTTCCAGGTGAACTGGAGAGACCTCCGGGAACTGATGCATAGTGAAAGGAGCAGAGCCAAAAGAACATTGTACACAGAGACTGATATAAATGATGCTAAAATTGAATGTAATGGACTTCTGTACCAGAAGCAATGCAATGACACAGAACAGTTCTGAGGGATTTATGGTAAAGAACGCTACCCACATTCAGAGGAAGAACTGCAATAGAAGAAACAAATAAGCAAAACAAATACTTGACCACATGGGTTGAAGTGGACATGATTGGGGATGTAGACTGGAAACTACCACACCAATGCAACTATTAGCTATTTGGAAATAGATCTTGATCAATGACACATGTTAAAACCAGTGGAAATGTGCATCGGCCATGGGTGGGGGAAGAGCGGGGGTTGAAGGGGAAAGTAGGAGCCTGAATCGTGTAACCATGTTAAAAATGAATATTAATAAATGTTTAAAAATTTAAAAAAAAGAAAAGAAATGTCATTTAATAGATAATTTTAAAAGGTAATATTGTGTCATAAAAATACTAAATTTGCATATGGCAGGCTGGAGTCAAATCCTGCCTATCCCACTTATTATGCAATTTCGAACAAATATCAACATATCAAAGAGTCAATTGTCTGGTTGTTAAAAGGATTCTTATCTACCTTATGTCACCCATGTCATGAACTATAAGAAAGAAATTTTGCTAACTTAAAGAATGTTGTATAAAGTTAATTTTACTAGAAAATTCTATGTTTAAAATCTTGTTGAAATGTACTGTTAAAACTGATTAGAAATGGAATTTTTAAATATTCATTTTTATCATATTTTCTCTCTTCTTTTTTATATTTTCATTGTCTAACATATGGACCAAATTACTTTCATTAAAATAATATAAAAGATTGAAAATATATTGTTACTGAATTTTCTACAGAATTTATTAACTTTCAAAGCTACTAGGTTTCTCTTTTGCACTTGGTAGCTGACCACAGACACTAAGTTCTGCTCTCTAAATTAAATTTCGAGAAATAAAAGATATAGAATTCCTGAGCTTTGCAGACTCATTGTTTGTGTGTTTTCTTCTGCCACATTTGGAGCAGTGCCCTACAAAACTTGATTGATTCATTTATTAAAATTAGACACATAATGGACTGCCTAATTTTAAAAATAGATTTCCACATCAAATGCTAAGTAATAATCAGAATATGGGTTGCTCCTGATTTATTTTCTCTGTGACCATAGATCTTTAATGATAAACAATTAATATCAGTTAGTATAGGTTCAAGTAAGACATCTGATACCTAGAGTAGAAAAAAAAGCAGCAGGAAAGTGAATGAAGTAGTAGTCAGATTTCTGAAGAATAAAGTAAGTAGATTGCAAGTGACAGGTTCAATTACTGGTCTATGGACCAATGACACATCTGCCTTAAACTCTGAGAAATGGGCATTGGGAAAAGAATGAATAACTCTTAAGATTTAGAGAGAATATGTAACCACTCAGGCAGAAAATTAGCAATTACATTTTGTGCCATCAGTAATAACTATTTCAACAAAGATCTTAGGTTAATGTCAGACTATTTGACAGTATATCAAGCATTACACCTGTGTTCAATCAGTGGCCATATCCCTCAATGTGATACTGAGCTGTTTAGTTCAAATGTGGCTTGTTCAGTGATAAGCAAGATGGCTGACATCTGTTGCAAAAGTATTCAAAATCAATCTATTTCATAGTTTAAATGCAGACTGTTGAAAAGAATGAATTCCTATAAAAGTTGGACAGTTGCAATTTGACTTTCTACAATGTTTCTTCTGAATTTTTTTATATTAGCAACTAATGAAATTGGGGATACATAAAATAATTACAGGAGAGAAAAGCTCCAAACATGAATGATGATGCAGAATTGTACAATCTTTGCTTTTAAATATATTCTTAAAATCAGTATCTGATTTGTGATGATAATTTAAAAGTTTTAATTGATAGATCAAATGTAAAAAAAAATCAGAACCAATTTTTATTCTTCCATGTTTTACCTTGTATATTTTCTAATTGGTGTGAAATATCTTCAGAATTTTGAATCAATCTTATTTAATTATGACTTAGCAAATATCTTAAGTTACATAATAGTTCAAATATCAACCCAATATTATTTTGAAAATTGCATAGTACTAGGCATAACAGAACAGTAAGTGTTGTGTAACTTTAGTGTACTGCATTTGGGAATCAAGATGGCCTCAGTTCAAATTCTCTCTTTGACATTTATTAGCAGTGTCACCATGAACAAATTATTTAACTTTTCAATGACTTGGAAAACTCTAAGACATTATTTGCCCTTCTGTGACAGTGGAGAGGACTTTCATACTAGTGATCCTTAACAAGGTGAAGTCACATTTCAATTCTCTCCTCTACTCTTTGTGGATCTGATTAAGAAGCTGGGGGAGGGGGGGGGAGGAGACCAAAGCATATAAAATTAAATCCGATGATTTCAGTGACCTAGAAATACATACATTATCTTAAGAAACTAATTTGATTATGTATTGGCATCAAATTCAGTAATCTTTTAGGAACTGTTATGTTGATAATAACAGATAGTTTGGGGAAGCAGATAATTACGCTAGGGCCAGAAATCTCCAAGACACAGACACAGACTGATAGGCTTCAGTGAAAAGGGAGGGGGTTTGACACTCCTGGCTCTCAAACCCCTCCCCCACAAGCAGTTGATTTTCAATTGGAAAATGGAGACAGGCTGAGGTACTTCTAGCAAGTTTCTGTTGAAACCAAACTCCAATGATGTTCCCTTTCTTTAACTTATATTCCCCACAGGTCTGATAGAGGAATAAGTAGAAGCTAGTTATTTAAATGTTGAGGCCTGAGATGGATCTGATCTTCTTAAAACTGGCAGCTGAGAGGATTCAAGCTATGTGATAACTAGGAGCAGTGAGTATTCCTAAATAATTCCTAGGCACAGATATTGAAGATAAAGCTTATATTTAGAAGGAAAGGGAAAAGCTAGAGGGGGTAATTAGGTTTTGGATAAGAAAAGGGTAACCCTGATCTATTAGGTTGAAGCTGCCCTTCCCCCCCTCAGGAGGGAATGACAGGCACTTGGCTAAACTGGCTCTCTTGTTAATAGTGAATATTTCTAATCTCTATATCACTAAATAACTGTTGTATTGATTTTGGTAAGGACTAACCCTACTAGGCAGGCTAACTCCTGAGTAAAAACCAAGATGGCTTAGCCACAATGGCCCTCTCAGGTGAACTCCCCAAGTCAGGAGCAGTAAACAGTGAGATCTGCCCACATTAACCCCCAGAAGCAACTGACAAACCCTTCTCAACTGTCCCCTCACCCAAAGTTCTCCAGGGGGGTCACCTGGAATTCTGGGTGAGGGTGACCGTGTATTTTGCAGGGATTCCATGCTGCCATCATCTGTACATTATAGTAATCTGCCCTTTTCTAGTAGGAATTTCCACTGCAAATTCTGCAGGCTTAAGATATTGCCGCACAGTCTACCCCATCTACACTAAACCTAAACAACTTCCTAAATGTCTTATTCCTAACACCTTAACAGTCTTGCTATGCTATGGCTTATTATACTATCTACCCATATCTAAGGAGGGAAAAAGGAAAGTTTAAACAAGGGCAAAAATGGGTTTTGATATCAAATACAAATGGCAAAACAAATGTAACAGAATATCACAAGCATAAAATCAAATCTGCAACAATTATAAGTTGCAAACACTATCCCTAAAGCATGCAATGTAAACATCTTTGAAACACATTCAACAGCAAAAATGTAACAACCTACAGTGCTTCTTTTAACTTGTACCTAACTCATAACAAAAAGAACCATGGTAAAACTCTATAAGCAAAATGTTATAGAACCGTCTACACATTCAACTAAGTTTTCATGTTAGTACCTTACTTAAACTAAGTTAGTGGTACTAATAATTCTAAGTTCTAAATCATTAGTATATTAATTTTATTTTGTTAGTTATAAGTATATGCAAAGCTATATTCATTACTTATTCTTATAGACTATAGTGACTCTCCCTGACTAACTCTGTATTTCAAAGATCCCTAAAGCTACCTTTCCCTAAGGTATTAGTAACACTATACTATGGTTTAGTAATTATAATACAGGCTATCCACAATGCCTGTTTACAGATGGAAGGTACCTTGAAGTCTATCAGATCAAAAAACAAACAATGGATCTTTTGATATGTTAGAGATCCTAGGATACCCTTCCAGTATATACAGCTATTCACATGTAATATGTACATATCATACATATATACAAAAGAGACTCATTTATCTACATGAGGTCTATATCAAAAGGTGAACAATCAGTTTTGTGTTGTGTTCCATGAACTAATGAGTTCTGATGCATGCACATACTTACCCCTTACTGCACTAGTCTTCTGGCCCACTGGAGAACCACAATTCTCCTTGTGTAGCCTATGTAGTGTGGCATGCAAACTACCATGTGATGTCTCATTTGTGCAATGTGTGTTTATGACATGATATTGCTGCCTCACGAATTTCTTCCTTCCAGTCCTCTTCCTGCACAGTACTTAATAAAGATTACAACACTCTTGTGATTGTCTATTCCTTTGTGCTGCCGATGCTGTGAATTCCTGCAGCTTGTAGCTTCTGTGTTCTTCGTGTCTTCCTCTGTACCGCATGCATACTTGTCTGTCGCTAAGCGTCTTGTCGGGTAGTTGGCTTGTCACCTTCTTAATCAGGAACAATAGTTGTTGTGATGTAATTGTGTTAACTTTGTGTTATTTTGTGTTGTAAAAAAATTGCAGTTTTTTTTCTCTGTCTTTTCCTTTTAAAGATTTCAAGCAGTTCATTCCTTTTTCAACAATACTGTCTGTTTGCTGTGGATCTGGCAGTAGCTCAGTTCATTAGTAATAAAAACAAATTAATCAAGAAACAAATCAATACCAGCTTGTTTTCCTCTTAAACTTCAGGTGAGCAAGCTATATTTTCCTGGGACATATTAAAAAAATGCTTCTCAAGATTCACCCTTAGGCAAGAAAATCACTTACTCTCTGAAATTATCATCTTTTGTCTGTACTTGGACACACAAAATGAGCTCACACACTAAAGAATATAGGCACATCTCACTTTCTGCTATAAACTTATTCCTAAAAATTTGTTTTAAAATCACTTCTTATAAAGCAAAGATAGTTGAAATGTGCTAGGGCAGTAATGGGCAAACTTTTTAAAGAGGAGGACAAAGGAAAGGAAATGCACATCTGTCAGTCTGTTTCTAAGGCAACTCTTTGGAAGTTTCATTGTATTGTATCCTACTCATTGTATTCGTCAGATTAGGAATAATGTCTCCAGGCAGGAGAGAACATTTCAGGGGGTCCAATCTGGCCCATGAGCCATAGTTTGCCCATCACTGTGCTAGGAATTTACTCATGCTTTAATTAGTGTTGAGATTTACAAAATGCTTTCCTTACTGGATCTCTGTAAGAAGAGAGTATAAATATTATTTACTCATTTTTAAAGATCAGGCAACTGAGGCAAAGAAAGATTTGATGATTTTCTCAGAGAATAACAAATCATGAAATGTTGGTACCAATATTTAAAAACTAAGACTAGAATATTGTCCTTTAGATTTTGTTTTCCTATCAAATAAATTTTCAAAAGAAATATTTCTAAAGGCATATGCCTTTAGAAATGAATACTTTTGTAATATTAATAACCAATTCATGTGGATCAAAACAAAACTTTCCTTCATTGAATTTGCTTAAAACAGTTCTTCCCATATCTGATATTCATGGTTTCAGGTCCTTGTCTCTTTATAATCTCAATCACAGCATATTTTGGAGTTAAATAATTACAATAGAACTTGATCATTGTATAGTAATTCTATACTTGTGGAAATAGGATATCCTCCTTTCTGTTTCAATGGAAACTTAACAAGACCAAGGGCAATCACACATTATTTTCTACTACCCAGCACCTCTATGAATTTAGAAAAAGATTGATCTCAATACTACTTCATTTTTTAAAAAAAATTAGGGCTCACCTTGTGTATTATGAGGTAGAGAAAAGTTTAGATGTGATCTCCTATTTGTTCTCTTATAATTTCCTATTACTTTTCTTTCCCCAGCATTCAGGTTGCTTTTATCTCTTTTTTCCAATCCACAACCACAATTCTGCAATTGTAAAAATGGAATTTGAGGGGTGTGGAGGGTGGAACCCCAAGAGTGAAGATCAGTTGCTGACTGTTGAAACAAGAGGGTTTTGGGAGGAATTCTCAAGCAAGAGGGGAGTTGAGCTTGGAGCTGTGAAGGAGAAGGAGGTAGAAGTCTACAGCTCTTGATCAAACCAGCCCCTGAAAGACATATCTTTCCAACCGTTTACCCTGAAAACTGTGATGATAGCCATATTGGTTCCTGAGGACATGAATCATTGAATCAATATCAACAAGAGAGATTTGGGATTTCTTTAGGAACCAGTCTCTCTGAAACAGCTTATCCTCAACTAGTCCTTACAAGAGTCCCTTAAATATTTCTGAGTTAGTTATAAATTAGTTGGGAATAAGGGATTAGTTGGGAAGGGAGAGAGATGTCTAGATTGGGGCATGAGCCCTGTCTAGATGACAGACTCTTAGGGGGAGAATATACAAATAAGGTATCCTGTGATCCCTCTTTCCCCAATCTTTCACTATTTCTCAACTTTATCTTTTTATATATATATATATATATATATATACAAAGTCAGATGTGTTTTAGTGGAGGTTGTTAGGGAGAGAGAAGGCATGTGCTTACCTTGAGAGAACTCCATCTTAAAACCAGGAGTCGGGGCAGCTGGGTAGCTCAGTGGATTGAGAGCCAGGCCTAGAGATGGGAGGTCCTAGGTTCAAATCCGGCCTCAGACACTTCCCAGCTGTGTGACCCTGGGCAAGTCACTTGACCCCCATTGCCTACCCTTACCA
>NC_058130.1:299458639-299466438 GCF_016433145.1 Gracilinanus agilis | reverse complement strand
TATATATATATATATATATATATACAAAGTCAGATGTGTTTTAGTGGAGGTTGTTAGGGAGAGAGAAGGCATGTGCTTACCTTGAGAGAACTCCATCTTAAAACCAGGAGTCGGGGCAGCTGGGTAGCTCAGTGGATTGAGAGCCAGGCCTAGAGATGGGAGGTCCTAGGTTCAAATCCGGCCTCAGACACTTCCCAGCTGTGTGACCCTGGGCAAGTCACTTGACCCCCATTGCCTACCCTTACCACGCTTCCACCTTTAAGTCAATACACAGAAGTTAAGGGTTTAAAAACAAAACAAAAAAAAGCCAAAAAAAATACAAAAAAAAAGGATTCCCTTGCAAAGTGAAAGGCTTTTTCAGATATCTCTGGCTATCAACATCCTACAGAGATAATAAAGACCCTATAGATTTGAAAAGTGATTGCTCCAGCTTTTGAGGGATGGCAAGAATAATTCATCACTCCCTTTTGGGAAGCCACACAACCAACCTACTAAATAAAAGTCTCCTGTGTTGACATGAGAGAAGGGATTCCACATTGACCTCCCTCTTCCTCTCACTCATTCTACCTTATTTCAGGATGCTCTTTTTACACTATCAATATCTAGTTTCAATTTGTTGTAGAAAGCAGTTGGTATCCTGATTCAAATGACTGACAATATATTGTAATCTTACCTTTTTATTGTGATTGGGTTGCCAAATGTTCTTATTTCTGATATACAGGGTAATATAAAGGAATGACCTAACATTGGCAAGTATTTAGAAGTTTACTTAGCTTGTGAGACATAGCTAAATATAGAGAAATATAGAAAGAATATCTGGTCATTGTTCTTGTTACAGCACTGTTTAGTTGAGTTCTGTGATCTCCTCTTATCTCCCTTTTTATGCATAAACCAATGCATCCCTAGTCAAAGGAGAGATAAGTTCTCAGCTAACATGTCTGCTGAGAAAGGGCAATTGGCTAGTTGAACATTTTTCACATGTTAATTGGGATGCTAGCTATTTTAGGACAGATACAAAACTTTTTGTTATTCATGAAACAAAGAAACCTTTATGCACTAAGGACCTAAATGGCAAGGGTTACCATTTAGTACCTTTATTTTTCCTGTGACTAGTAATACTCTAAGTTCCACAATGTTTGGACATCCTACTTTCAATTCGAATTCCTTTCTCAAACCCAAATAATGTTCAAACCTAGGCTATTTCTAACCACACTTTCTGTGATGTTTTTGCTCTTTCATGGAAGATAATTCATAGACTAAAATAAATTATTCTCTAAGGTGAAACCCTTACCCAACTAAGTTGATGTCAAAAAAGCCTAGAATTTAATCATGAAATGTCAATAAGGTGTGTTAACATTAAATAAAACAGAAGCATTTATGTTCTGATCTCTCAATTACAGCTTCCCTGCCTTTAAACTGACACTTAGTATTGATTCTAAGACACAATGTAAGGCTTTAGGGGAAGAAAAGGAAAGAAAAAATGATTATGAGTCCTATCACAGAAAAAGAGAGTCAGACTACAAAGGCTAATCTTTGGGAGTCCAGCTAGGTAACCTTGCCAACAAAGATTCTCTATACACGAGGAATCTATGAATGGAAAAAGAACTTCCAGACCCTACTATAGAACCACTAGTTGTGAATTGACTTTAGTAAATATGAACCTTACACATGTGCTTCATTAGCACTGCTTTTTGAATTTAAATTCAGTCATCTCATAGATACTGGGTATTTATAAAACAGTGTGCCCTAATTGTGTGTATATTTCATGCTTTTTGTTCTTAATAATTTTAATAAATATTTTATATGAACTAATTATATATTCCAGTTAATTTTTAATGGTAAAAGGCCAAGTGGGAGCCCATGAGCTTGTATAGTTAGAAATATCTTGAACTCCTAAAACAACATTACCCAAAATTCCTTTCTGTATTACCTAGAATGCTTTTCCCTTTGTCCACATTTGCATGATCACATTTGTATAAGTTCTGAAGCACTGCCTCTCCCTTCCTCTCTTCTCTTCAGACCAGGCTGGGTTAGCACCTTTTCATTTAGGTTTATTTTTTTTTAAATTTAGTTGTTATTAATAAACTTTGAAAAATATAATTATTTAATTCAGTTATATAGTTATATAATTACACAGATGAAATTATATAACTATATAATATATATAACTATATATAGTTAAAATTAGTTTAGTTATTATATATTAATTTAAATCTTAACATTTCTGGCTACCACAATGGGATAGAATTCTCAAATATTTTTTTTTTAAATAGTCTATCAGAAAGACAGTAAGTTTGCCTGGTGGTGCAGACTTGGCCAACCCAGCACTAGAGCAGAGAGCTGGGGTTTTCCTCTTTTCTTCCTGGCCCTGTGTTCCTGCTGTTTTTTTTTTTTTTTCTGTTGGACACTCCGCCCACCCACCTGCCTGCCCACCTGTTTTCTTCCAGCCTGCTTTCCACCAGCCTGCTGCCTGCTGCTGCTACCAATTCAGCCTGCGTGACCCCCCACCCAGCCTGTAGCCTTCACTTGCTACACACAGACCCATGGCTAAGAGCCAGCCAATTTGAGCCACTTTTTTCCCATTGAAAGTTGAGATTCCCCAATCCCTCTGGCCACCTCAATCCCTTTCCACTCTCCACGTGGGTTTTCTAGCTTATCCTAGCAATTTTCAGCAAGGGGAACAAAGTGTGGAAAAAACAAAACCTTGCTTGCTATTCAGCTTCACTCCCTACTACTTTTCAAATAAAAATGTTTTTTTGTTTGTTTGTTTGTTTGTTTGTTTTTTTAAGAAATCTGACTTTGGGTGCTTACTGAAAGCAACTACTCAAGGTTTTGTTTTTTTTGTTTTGTTTTGTTTCCCCCCACACACGGAGGGCAGAGAGATACCAAGTCAGTAATTTGAAATCAGTTTTGAAAAATCTCCCGACACCAAGGGATAACCAGTCCTTCATAAGCAAATACACTATTGTTTTCGCACAAAGTTTTTGCCTTTTTTTTCTGCTGATGAACAAACTTCATTCAGCATTTTTTTTAAGATTGAAATATTTTTTAGAAAATTTTTCCGTGGTAACATGATTCATGTTTTTACTATCCCCTACACCGCCCCCTTCACCACCATCCCGTATCCAAGGCACATTTTCACTGGTCTTAACATGTGTAATCAATCAAGACTTATTTGCATATTATTGATAGTTGCTTTGTTGTGGTGTTTCCAGTCTACATCCCCAACTATGTCCTCATCAACCCATGAGTTCAAGCAGTTGTTTTTCTTCTGTGTTTCTCCTCCCACATTTCTTCCTCTGAATGTGGGTAGCATTCTTTTCCATAAATCCCTCAGAATTGTCCTGGACCATTGCATTGTTACTAGTACAGAAGTACATTACATTTGATTTTACCACAGTGTATCAGTCTCTGTGTACAATGTTCTTCTGGCTCTGCTCCTTTCACTCTGCATCAATTCCTGGAGGTCTTCCAGTTCCCATGGAATTCCTCCAGTTTCTTATTCCTGTAAGCACAATAATATTCCATCACCAGCATATACCACAATTGGTTCAGCCATTCCTAAATTGAAGGGCATACCCTCATTTTCCAGTTTTTTGCCACCACAAATATCTTGTCTATAAATATTTTTGTAAAAGTCTTTTTATCTATTGTCACTTTGGGGGTACAAACCCAACAATGGTATGGCTGGATTAAAGGGCAGATAGTCTTTTAGAGGTCTTTGGGCATAGTTCCACAATGCCAACCAGAATGGTTGGATCAGTTCACAACTCCACATTAATGTCCCAATTTTGCCACATCCCCTCGAACATACATTACTCTCCCTGCCATCATTTGAGCCAATCAGCTAGATTGGAGGAGGTACCTGAGGGTTGTTTTGATTTGCATTTCTCTAATTATAAGAGATTTAGAACACTTTCTCATGTGCTTATTGATACTTTTGATTTCTTTATCTGAAAAATTGCCTATTCGTGTCCCGTGCTCATTTAGTAATTGGGGAATGGCTTGATTTTTTAAACAATTGATTTAGCTCCTTGTATATTTGAGTTATTAGACCTCTGTCAGAATTTTTTCTTATGAAGATTTTTTCCCAGTTTGTTGTTTCTCTTCTGACTTTGGTTGCATTGTTTTTGTTTGTACAAAAATTTTTGAATTTAAAATAATCAAAATTATTTATTTAACATTTTGTAATTTTTCTAACCCTTACTTGGTTTTAAAATTTTCCCTATCTCACAGATCTGACAAGTATACTCTTCTGTGTTCATTTAATTTACTTACACTTTCCTTCTTTATATACAAGTTATTCATCCATTCCGAATTTATCTTGGTGTAGGGTGTAAGATGTTGATCTAAACATAATCTCTCCCACATTGTTTCCAATATTCCCAATAATTTTGTCAAATAGGGGATTTTTGTCCCCAAAATTTGGCTCTTTGGGTTAATCATACACTGTCTTGCTGATGTCACTTACCCCAAGTCTATTCCACTGATCCTCCTTTCTGTCTCTTAGCCAGTACCATATTGTTTTAATGACTACTGCTTTATAGTATAGTTTAATATCTGGTAATGCTAGGCCACGTTCCTTCACATGTTTTTCATTATTTCCCTTGATATTCTTGATCTTTTGTTATTCCAAATGAACATTGTTTTTTTCTAATTCAGTAAAAATGTTTTTTGGTAGTTTGATAGGTATGGCACTAAAAAGGTAAATTAATGTGGGTAGAATGGTCATTTTTATTATGTTAGCTCATCCTACCCAGGAGCAATCAATGTTTTTCCAATAGTTTCAGTCTAGTTTTAATTGTTTGGAAAGTGTTTTGTAGTTGTATTCATATAATTCCTGTGTTTGTCTTGGCAGATAGATTCCTAAGTATTTTATATTGTCTAGGGTGATTTTAAATGGTGTTTCTCTTTCTACCTCTTTCATGCTGTGCTGTCTTGGAAATATATAGAAATGCTGATGATTAATGTACATTTATTTTTTATCCTGCACCTTTGCTAAAGTTGTTGATTATTTCTACTAGCTTTTTAGTTGAATCTCTAGGATTTTTTAAGTAGACTATCATATCATCTGCAAATAGTGCAGATCTCCTCATTGCCTATTTGAAAACCTTCAATTTATTTTTCTTCTCTAATTACTACTGCTAGTGTTTCTAGTACAATGTTAAATAATAGAGGTGATAATGGGCATACCTGTTTCATGCCTGATCTTATTGGGAAGGCTTTTAATTTATCCCTATTGCATATGATGGTTGGTGGTGGTTTTCGATATATAATGTTTATTATTTTTAGGAAAGGTCCTTCTATTTTTATACTTTCCAGGGTTTTCAATAGGAATGGATGTTGTATTTTTGTCATGGCTTTTTCAGCATCTATTGAGATAATCATGTCGTTTTTGTTGGTTTCCTTGTTGATATGGTCAATTATGTGAATGGTTTTCCTAATTTTGAACCATCCTTGCATTCCTGGTATAAATCCTACCTGATCATAATGAATAACCTTGTGATCACTTGCTGGAGTCTCCTTGCAGATATTCTGTTTAAGATTTTTTTCCTAAACATTTATTAATATTCATTTTTAACATGGTTACATGATTCATGCTCCTCCCTTCCCCTTCAACCCCTGCACTCCCCCCACCCATGGCCGTTGCACATTTCCATTATTTTTGTCATGTGTCCTTAATCAAGACCAATTTCCAAATTGTTGGTAGTTGCATTGGTGTGGTAGTTTCGAGTCCACACCCTCAATCATGTCCACCCCAACCCATGCGTTCAAGCAGTTGTTTTTCTTATGTTTCCTCTCCTGCAGTCCTTCCTCTGAATGTGGGTAGTGTCTTTACCATAAATCCCTCAGAATTGTCCTGGGTCACTGTATTGCTGCTGGTACAGAGGTCCATTACATTCAATTTTACCATAGTATATCAGTCTCTGTGTATAGAGTTCTTCTGGTTCTGCTCCTTTCGCTCTGCATCTGTTCCCGGAGGTCTCTCCAGTTCGCCTGGAACTCCTCCAGTTTATTATTCCTTTTAGCACAATAGTATTCCATCACCCGCATATACCACAGTTTGTTCAGCCATTCCCCAATTGAAGGACATACCCTCCTTTTCCAATTTGTTGCCACTACAAAAATCGCAGCTATAAATACTTTCGTACAAGTCTGTTTATCTATGATCTCTTTGGGGTACAAACCCAGCAATGGTATGGCTGGATCAAAGGGCAGGCATTCTTTTATAGCCCTTTGAGCATGACTCCAAATTACCAGCCAGAATGGCTGGATTAGTTCACAGCTCCACCAGCAATGCATTAATGTCCCAATTTTGCCACATCCCCTCCAACATTCATTACTCTCCCCTTCTTTCATTTTAGCCAATCTGCTAGGTGTGAGGTGATACCTCAGAGTTGTTTTGATTTGCATTTCTCTAATTTTTAGAGATTTGGAACACTTTCTCCTGTGCTTATTGATACTTTTGATTTCTTTACCTGAAAATTGCCTATTCATGACTCTTTCCCATTTATCAATTGGGGAATGGCTTGATTTTTTATACAATTGCTTTAACTCCTTGTATATTTGAGTAATTAGACCCCTGTCAGAGTTTTTCATTATAAAGATTTTTTCCCAATTTGTTGTTTCCCTTCTGATTTTGACTACATGTTTTTGTTTGTACAAAAACTTTTTAGTTTAATATAATCAAAACCATTTAATTTACATTTTGGAATTTTCTCTAACTCTTGTTTGGTTTTAAAGACTTTCCTTTCCCACAGATCTGACAAGTAAACTATTCTGAGTTCACTTAACTTGTTTATAGTTTCCCTCTTTATATTCAAGTCGTTCACCCATTCTGAATTTATCTTGGTGTAAGGGGTGAGATGTTGATCTAGACCGAATCTCTCCCATATTGTTTTCCAAATTTCCCAGCAGTTTTTCTCAAATAGTGGATAGAGCCAAAAGTTGGGCTCTTTGGGTTTATCATGCAATATCTTGCTGATGTCATTTATCCCAAGTCTATTCCATTGATCCTCTTCTCTATCTCTTAGCCAGTACCATATTGTTTTGATGACTGCTGCTTTATAGAATAGTTTAATATCTGGTACTGCTAGGCCCCCTTCCTTCACATTTTTTTTTCATTATTTCCCTTGATATTCTTGATCTTTTGTTATTCCAAATGAAGTTTGTTATAGTATTTTTCTAATTCAGTAAAGAAGTTTTTTGGTAGCTTGATAAGTATGGTGCTAAATAGGTAAATTAATTTGGGTAGAATTGTCATTTTTATTATGTTAGCTCGTCCTAACCATGAGCAATCGATGGCTTTCCAATTGTTGAGATCCAGTTTTATTAGTTTGGAAAGTGTTTTGTAGTTCTTTTCTTATAATTGCTGTGTTTGTTTTGGTAGGTAGATTCCTAAGTATTTTATATTGTCTAGGGTGATTTTAAATGGTTTTTCTCTTTCTACTTCTTGCTGCTCTAGTATGTTGGAAATGTATAGAAATGCTGATGATTTATGTGCATTTATTTTGTATCCTGCCACTTTGCTAAAGTTATTGATTATTTCTACAAGCTTCTTAGTTGATTCTCTAGGATTTTTTAAGTAGACCATCATATCATCTGCAAAGAGTGATAGCTTAGTCTCCTCCTTGCCCACTTTGATACCTTCAATTTCTTTTTCTTCTCTAATTGCTACTGCTAGTGTTTCTAGTACAATGTTAAATACTAGAGGTGACAATGGGCATCCTTGTTTTACTCCTGATCTTATTGGGAAGGCTTCTAATTTATCCCCATTGCATATGATGTTTGTTGATGGT
>NC_058130.1:299438969-299455647 GCF_016433145.1 Gracilinanus agilis | reverse complement strand
ATATCAAATTAAGTCTAATTTTTCTAGGACTTCATTCACCTCTCTTACCTCTTTCTTATTTATTTTTGGTTTGATTTATCTAGATCTGACAGAGGAATATTTAGATCTCCCACTAGTATGGTTTTACTATCTATTTCCTTCTTGAGCGCTGCCAGTTTCTCCTTTATGAATTTGGGTGCTATGCCACTTGGTGCATATATATTGAGCAGTGTTATTTCCTCATTGTTAATACTGCCTTTAATCAGGATGTAATGACCTTCCCTGTCTTTTTTAATCATATCTATTTTTACTTAGGCTTTGTCAGAAATTATAATAGCCACTCCTGCCTTCTTTTTCTCATTTGATGCCCAAAAGATTTTGCTCAAACCCTGAACCTTAAACTTGTGTATGTCTACCCAACTCATATGTGTTTCTTGTAGACAACATATAGTGGGATTTTGGTTTTTAATCCACTCTGCTATTTGCTTCCGTTTTATGAGTGAGTTCATTCCATTCACATTCAGAGTTATAATCATCAGTTGTGCATTTGCTGACATTTTCCATTCCTCCCCTATTCCTACCCCCTTTTTTCTTATATTTTTTTCCTTTTAAATCAGTGGTTTGTTATTGAGCCACTATCCCTTATCCCCTCCCTTGATTAACTTACCTTTCTACCCCCTTCCTTATTTTTCCCCCTGTTTTTGTTTTTAAAGGCCTGATGAATTTCCTCCCCCTTTTCGCCTCCCTTTTTTTGTCCTCCCCACTCCCCTGCTCCCCTTGGTTTATCCCTTCTAACTTTCTCAGAAGGGTTAGATAAGAGTTTTATGTCCCAATGGATAGTATAGCTACTCTTCCCTCTCCGGGTTGATTACAATAAGAGTAAGGTTTGATTATTACCTCTTAATGCTCTCTTCCTCTCCTTCTTATAATAGTATTTGTCCCCTCTCCCTCCCATGCCCTCTTTGTGTGTAATAGAATATTCCATTTTCTCATTCACTCAGGTTTCTCTTGGTATCCCCTGCTATTCACCCCCTCTTTCCCATCCCCCATGCCATCTTAGATTATTTAGTGTTCCACCTTCACCCTGTGAATTATTCTTCTGATTACTATAATATTGAATACTATAATAGTATTGCGATCTTTTAGCGTTGAGGCTGCCAGATCCTGTGTGATCCTGATTGGTGCTCCTTGATATTTGAATTGTTTCTTTCTGGCTTTTTGTAAGATTTTTTCTTTTCCTTGGAAACTCTTGAACTTGGCAATTATATTTCTGGGTGTTTTCTTTTCTTGATCAAATGTTGCAGGTGTTCTATGAATCCTTTCAATGTATATATTGCCCTCTTGTTGTAGGACTTCAGGGCAATTTTGCTGAATTATTTCTGTTAGTATGGAGTCCAGGTTTCTATTAATTTCTGGTTTTTCTGGAAGACCAATTATTCTCAAATTGTCTCTTCTAGACTGTTTTCTTGGTCTGTCACTCTCTCATTGAGATATTTCATGTTTCCTTCTATTTTTTCAGTCTTTTGACTTTGTTTTATTTGTTCTTGTTGTCTTGAGAGATCATTAGCTTCCAATTGCTCAATTCTAGCCTTTAAGGATTGGTTTTCGGCTATAATCTTTTGGTTTTCGGCTATAATCTTCTGGTTTTCGGCTATAATCTTCTGGTATTCCTTTTCAATCTTGTCATTTCTGGTGTTCAATTTGCTTATCAGTTCATTTGGTTTCTGAGCCTCACTTTCCAATTGCAAGATTCTACCTTTTAAACTGTTATTTTCTTGCCAGATCTCTTCCATTTTCCTCAAAATCTCAGTTTTGAACTCTTTCATAGCTTGTGAGGAGTTTTCCTTATTTGAGGAGTGTCTGGATGCTTGTTTGTTCTCCTCCTCTGTTTGCTCGGTTGTCTGGATTTTCTCTGTGTAAAAGTTGTCGAGTGTTAAAAACTTCTTTTTCTTGTTGTTAATCTTTCTCTTCTGAGCTTCCTGAGACTGGGTAGCCATCATTAGCCCAGCAGCTTCTCAGGTTTATCCTCGCGCTCAGGGTCTGTCCGTGGTCTATTGGCTCCTGAGGTCTGTCTGGTTTTTTCCAAGGTCAAGCCCCCTGGTAGACCCCCTTGTTTGATCCTCTGCAGGAGGTTTCTTTACAAGTCTCAGGGTGCTGCTTCCACAGTCGTGTGCCCGTCTGCACTGGTTCCCCACTCAGGGTTTCAGAGCTTTAGCTCGTGGCTGTGTCTGCCTCCACCCACGCCTCCACCAGTGCCTGTGCTCTCAGCCCTCTCTCTGTGCCCTACGTCCGCTCCCGGCGTCCTGCTCCCGCGCTCAAATTCAGGGTGCACTCGCTAGCTTCCTGGGGTCCCAAATCCCGCCGCTCTCAGGAACAGGCCCCAGAGCAGCCAATGACTCAATGGGTGTCCCAAACTTGCTCCACCTCTTCCTAGCTGGCCTCAGAGCTATAGGTGTTGTGTGTGGAGGGTGTGGGGGTGGGGTGGTTGCTCAGCCCACGATTTAGTGAGAGCTGTTTCACCCCTTTATAACATGGAGATGCCTCGATTCCACGTACCTTCCACGCTGTGCCCTGTTGTGGGGTTTCTCCCTTTGTCTGGACTTGTTTTTATGTCCCCTTGAGGAGTTTTGTGTGTTTCGGTCAGGAGAGGTTAAGAGCTGCTTCTTACTCTGCCGCCATCTTAACCCGGAACCTATCTGTTTAAGATTTTTGCATCTATTTTCATTAAGGAGATTGGTCTGTAATTTTCTTTCTCTGCTTTTGTTCTACCTGGCTTTGTGTTCAGTACCATCTTTGTATCATTAAATGAGTTTGGTAGAGCTCCTTTGCTTATTATGTCAAATAGTTTGTATCATATTGGAATTAGTTGTTCTTTGAATGTTTGATAGAACTCACTAGTGAATCCATCTGGTCCTGGGGATTTTTTCTTAGGGAGTTTTTTGATGGCTTGTTCAATTTCTTTTTCTGAGTTGGGATTATTTAAGTATACTATTTCTTCTGCTGTTAATCTAGGCAATTTATATTTTTTGTAAATATTCATCCATCTCATCTACATTGCTATATTTATTGCCATATAATTGGGCAAAATGTTTTTTAGTGATTGCCTTGATTTACTCTTCATTAGAGCTGAGGTCTCCCCTTTTATCATTCAGCATCTTTTTCAGGAAAAATGCTGTTGCAAAACAGGCTTTAATTTCTGCACTTCATAGAGCTAACTATTATATATTGGCTTTACTTTATTTTCTTACTAGCAGTTTGTAATTTAATTGGTTATTTCCTATTCTGCTTATTTCTCAAGAATATGCACCAAGCTAGACTGCTTAAATTACAGAGCAAACTGAAATATTTTGACTAACTTTTGAAAGTGTTAAATACTCTCAACATGCAGAGTGGAGATTCTGCTCAGCATTTATATCAAAAACTTCAGAGCTCTGAGAAAAGAAATTCAAATGGATGATAAATATGGGGGAAGGGATGGCATCTTATTGAGTTTTGGAGGTGAATTTTAACCCTTTTCAGACTCAATTGTTTTACTGATGCTAATCATTTTCAGCTTCTCCCCTCCTTAATAGTGAACAAGTCTATTGAGATAGGAGGAAAAAAGGATTTTTTTTTACTATACTGCCTGTACCTTTTCATTTGCTTATATTGTTGCATATTTCTGATTGCTTTAAGGTTTAATTTTTAAAATTTTATTCATATGAATCTAATCAATATCTTTCTGTTACATGATTTTTATCTGTACTGTTTCCCTATGACTTAACTGAACTACAAATCATTGTAAAAAGCCCATAAATATTAAGTATACTGGATTTCTCATCTATTCTTTGATGTCACATGTTGTTTATACAGTCTTTTTTTCCTTTTTGCCTTTGTTAATCATCACATACATAATGATGGATGGACTCCATCAAAACTTGTTACAACCAGTGTACAACTTTGGAGAATATGATGACTTAAGAATTTAAATTGTAATTTTTAGGGGTCTTGAGAAATGATATATCTAGTATTCATATATCTAGTAGTTTCTGAATGGATGATATATATATATATCATCCATTCAGAAATATATGTGTAAATAAATATATAAATATATTCAATGTTGTATTAAAAGGTAGAGAACCAAATAGATGTTCCTAGCAAATGTTTTTATATATATGAAGCATGAAGCCAAAAGGAGCTCCTGTATGCATGATATTTTAACTATTCAGTTTAATTACTTCCATCAAACAATCTACATTTCTTGATGATGTTATAGACCCCAAATAGGTTTTTATCAAAAGTACAGAGGTTTGTGTTTATTCTAAAATTTTCTGCCAAATTTTGAAAAATGGCAGTAATAAACTTTGTTAGTAATATCTTTGACAAGTTTGAAGAATTTGTTACACTTGTAGAATTTGTGACAAGTATCCATCAGTTCATAGATGTTTTAAAAAAATATCATTCTTCTTCATATTAATCCTATTATAATAATGGTTTTGTTTGCTATTGTCATCAGCTGAGATATTATGGATTCTGAGAATTTTGGTACATTCTTTGAATGTGCATTATCTACTGTATTACTGTTTTTATAAATCTTTTATTTTTGAAAATCATTTACACTTACACAGTGGAAGATGGTCAAGTTTAAAAAAAAGAAATGGATCTCATTTTTGGTGAGGAACCTTTGTATTCTACCTCTTCTTGGCTGACACAGTGTGTCACTGATTATAAACTATATATTTTTTTATTTTTAAAGTATTTTTATTATTCTTTTTTCATATAGTGTTTGAGTACTCTGAAATACATATAATCAATATTAATCTTTGTTTTATTTTGCAGTAATATAAGTTTAAATACATTTTTTCTAATATTAATTCATACCTATAAAGCTTTAAACTATAGAAATAATGCCATTGATTGTTTAAAAATTATGGGACTTTGCTTAATTATTCTGTCTGATTTCAGAAGAAGAAAATAGAAAAAGACCCACTGCACAGTGCCAAAGAAGTACAAGTTAACATGCATAGTGCCTATCGAGCGCAAAGTCAAAGAAACAAACCAATCCCAACTTGATTGATGAGATTTTTTTTAGCCCTTAACTTCTGTGTATTGGCTTCTAGGTGGAAGAGTGGTAAGGGTGGGCAATGGGGGTCAAGTGACTTGCCCAGGGTCACACAGCTGGGAAGTGTCTGAGGCCAGATTTGAACCTAGGACCTCCCATCTCTAGGCCTCACTCTCAATCCACTGAGCTACCTGGCTGCCCCAGATTGATGAGATTTTTGAGCCAAGACAAAAGAATTTGAACTTGTTTGGGGTTGAAGGTTGTGGTTGTTTTGACATATGTCAGAGGCTTGACTTCATCTGAGCCCTAATAAGAATAGCTGCCATCCTGTCTTCTATAATCTAGTCCTTTTTCTGTCTTCCAAAGTGTGGCAAACATTCTGTAGTCCTGGTTACTGATTGGGTAAGTACTTAATTATATAAATTGCTTTAACTGGGCCCCGATTCAATGACCTGTCATAAGTTTATTTTTTCCTTTACTTGGAATTTTTATACATAAAATTATGACATTTCATATTTCATCCACAAGTTATTTTTTCTCTTTAATTTGGAATTTTTGATGTTTTTGATTTCTTTTGCAATTTGATTCATATACCTTATAACTCAGTCATGCATCCCTAAATGATCCCCTCTGTTTCTTATTATTCTCTTCTGGGGGCACCTATGTTATTGTTGTGAACTTTGATTTGAATTTGAATAATTTTAGGATAAGAAACTTGTTACCTCCCAGACTCCAGAAGATGAACCTGTTTGGAGAAGATTCCATGAAGATGCCTGCCAGGACTATACACTGCACAAGAAGATCCACTGTGAATTTTGGGATGTGTGGATTCAACTATGGAGGGTTGAATGCACTTGTTTTAAATGTACACTCTTATACCAAAGGGGACTGCCCCCAAATTGACTTTTTGTCAATGTAGCAATGATTGGTTTTGTTCTTTTTTCTCTTTTATTTCCCTTTAAACCAAAATTATTTTAATTTCCCTTTAAAAACTTCAATATTATATCTACCATTAGTTAAAAATCTTTAAAGTTTTAAGTTGATTATGTTTAAATCATCCCTTTGGGGAGACTGATCTTCCAAGGGATCACAGTGGGAAATGTATATTTAGAAATATCTTGAACCCCTAAAATTACATTGCCCAAAATTACTTTTAGTATTTCCTATAATGCTTTTGCTTTTGTCCACGATTGAATGGTCAAGTTTGTATAAGTTCTGTAGCTCAACCTCTCTCTTCCTCTCTTCTCTTGTAACTGGGCTGGGTTAACACCTTTACAGTTAGCTTTTTTTACTCTAGGTGTTATTAATAAATTTTTAAAAATATAATGCTTAGTTCTTGTATATTAATCTTAATTTTCACAAGCTAAACCCCTGGTGGTGATCCTATGGCATACGTGTTCACCAGTTTGTTACTAGAAAGCCAGAGGGACAGGGGACCTGTTTTTCCCCCTTCCCATCTAAACCCACAGTTGAGGACAATTCTCACATCACCCACCCTTCTAAAAGGTTCACCATCCCTGAGCTATATATAGTATTATTAAGAGAGTAGACCCACAGTATACATTGATGAAAGAATGAGGTAATAGCAACTTAATGGTAAAAGAGGGGCACCTAACCCAACACTCATAGGTAAACTGAGGAAGTATGTGTGTGTCTATGTGTGTATGGGGCAAGTCTGCTACAGTAATGCTTCAGGCAATAGCAGCAAAATAATATAGGTTCTCTAGGATCATGAGGCTTTCTAAAAGAGATTCTTAAGTTTACATACAATTGTATGTCTTTGAATAATTCACAATACAGATTCTTGGATCCTGTTGTCTATTGTAATTCTACTTGTCTATAGAAGGTAGGAATTCAGGAATAACTTGCCCCTTAATTTTTTTCTTGGACCATGTGCTAAAGTCCCAATGGAAACACGTTTCAAATCCTTTGAATATGCAAAGCTGCCCTCTTTAGACTTTTTCAGAATCCAGGACAAATTTTTTATGCTCTGATATGTTTCTGATAGATAAAGCAAAATCATTTAAATATATGTATATTTCTTCCTATTAATTCATTCTCTCAAGGTTATCAATCAACAAAATTATTTGGGAAGCATTTCCATTCACCAAGACTTAAATAGCAGCTTTCTTCTGTTCTCTTTATGAAGTTCCAATGGACATGGCCATACTTTATATGGAAGGAAGGTGAAATGGTTATCTCATCAACTCGAACAAGGAACTGGTTTGATCATTTCCCTTTACATACACATATATATGTACATATGTACATATGTTCAGCTACATATATATGTATATATGTTGTGGGTGTCTGGAGGTAGGGGTAGCAAGTACTTTCTCCCTTATATACATGAAAAACACTATTCTCTTCCATGACAAAACATATTTCCTAGTAATAATTTCAATATAATATAATATTATTTCTCTTTTTCACTAGGATCTCAATTACTGTTCTTTAATTATGAAACTGAAGCACCTGGTATCAGTGGACTTATTTAACAATCCTAGCAAATAACCTCCAAAGTCAATAACAACCCAAACAAAAAGAACAAAAATAATAAAATATTGAATATCATATAAAGTTAAATGAAACACCCTAATCAGTGATACTTTCAAAAATATTTATGTACTTCCTTCAGCCATAGTAAATACTGTTTTAATGTCACACTCTCTTCCTTCAGCTTCAAGAAGATATGAAAATTATAAGTATTCTCTTGTTCTATAACTTTAGTAAATAAAATGTACAATACTCTTTATAACTACCCTATTGAGACATGGACATCATATTGTATTCAAGGAAATCCCTTCAAGCAAATTAAGTCTTATGAATTGCAAATTACAAAGAAATTATACTAGGAAAAGGAAATGACTGAGGTTTATTGTTAACACTGTTAAGTTTCAGTCTCACAAAACTTTTAATTTTCAATGTGGTCTGGGGTCCAAAACATCCCTACATTTTCATTACCTCCTTTAGGATATAGCTACATTAGTAAAATGAATCTGTTCTAAAAGGACACAAAATATTAGCCTTTGGCAATGTCTGCTTTTAAGATATCAGATTCAAATGTAATAAAAAATTCTATTTTGACCCATTCAGCACCGCCTATATATACACACACACACACACATATACATACATTCCATTATTTGGAACTTTTACCAAACTCAGAAAACTTTTGAGTTCATAGAGAAATAGGAAAGGAAAGTAGAAGTCATTATTCATGTCACTCCTGGGTTAACACAAGTTTTAAGTGATGCAAATTCCATATCAAAGAGTAAAGCTCATTGGATTTCATTGGCATTCTCTGTAGAACATAGCCTTTGAAATCATGGGGATAACTCATCTCTCTAGCATCTTCTGAGACTGAGCTATTTTATCCAAGTGATATTTAATATAAGTGAAAATTAGTTTTTTATTGTGTATTTAATTTAAAAATATCTTAATGATAAAAATATTATATTCAAATTTTTACATAAGTAAGGAGTACCAAATTTAATTTAATCCTTTCTTGACAATTCAGAAATATATTTAATAAAAATGATAGATTCCAAAAAGGGCAGTTGAAACATAAGGTCCTTATTATAAAATATATCAAACTATTATTCTCTTATAGCATGTCAAATTACCCTACCACCATGGCCAAATTCTTCTAACCTGTCTATTTTGTATATTTTTGTATATTATGTATATTTGTATATTGTGTATATTATTAAGTATATACATAATATATATGTGTGTAAATTAATCTGTTACTGTTTTTGTTTGTTTCTTTTCCAGGATATACATTTTGGCATTGTATATAGAATACTTGCATTTTTATAATCTTCTTATGTGTCTGTTTTCTCTGTCTCTGTCTATCTGTCTGTCTTTTTTTCTCACATACACAACATACCCACATACGTACACAAACGGTGAAAAATAAAGGAAAGTGTCTTGCCTATTACAAGCACTTAAGAAGTGTTTGTACAATTAAATTAAGTAGAAAAGTTCTCTGGTACATGCACAAATACACACACACACACACACACACACACACACACACACACACACACACTTTTTTTTACCCTGCCTATACTGCCAATGAAATTTGAGAGCCAAGCTACCCTATTTCCAATTTTCCCATACTTCCTCAACTGGCTCTAGTGAAGACCTGATTTGGAGAAAATAAAATGATACATTGTGATTTTTTTCATTAATTTTCCAATCAGAATTCTATCTTGTCTATTATAAAAATTTATTTAGAGATTTTCTTTAGATGGTGGAAGTGAAAATTTGTTATGCTTAACCATGTTACTCTCCCATCTTGGCCACCTGTGATACTATTATCCAAATGACATTGTTTCAAATCATCAGAGGCATCTATTTTGTTCTCCACCTTCTCTTTTCTAGGCTCAATATTCTAACTCCATCAAGAAGTTAGTGCAATGAATTAAATATTTTACTTTATCCGGGTTTCCTTCTTAGTAATAAAATTCTATGATTCTATAAAATCTTAAAGCATGTTTTTATATTCATACCAACTCATTATTCAAATAAGTGACTCCTAAATGGACTCTGGTAATTCCTTATCTTTTTATCTATAGCAAGACCATTAATTTTTATAAAAGAGAATGTGGCTGGTGTGTTTTTTTTTCCTTTCCATGTGGTTGTACACAACACTATTTGGTAAACCCCAGGAGGAAAATCCTTTCCTTCCTTTTTTTTTGCATGATATTATTACAGAAATGTATTCAGTTGAAATTGTATTTTAATTAAAATATCATAAAGAAAGGAAGAAATTTGGCTGTACTATCATAAAAAATTCAAACTAGATTAATGTAAATCTGGTTATTTTCTTCATTTTAAATTTGTAATAGGCCAAAATTATTAACTCTTCAAAAGATTAATTTCAAAACCATTAATATCACAAAATTCAAATGGGTCCATATGCAAAAATGTGAATATACATGCATGTGTATTATATGTATAAACAGAATGGGAAAGAACATATGTATGCACATATATGGTTGTGTGTTTGCATAAGTGTGTGTATATCTTCAATAGTCTCCAAAAGCTATTACCTATACAAGTCAATAAACTATCAATTGTAAAGGGTATATTATATGTCAGGTACTGTACTAAGTGGTGAGTATTTAAAGGAAAGGCACAAAATAATCCCTTTCTATAAGAATTTCATATTCTAATGAAGAAACAATCCACAAACACAAATGTTCACACACTATAAATGGAAACCCATCTCAAAAGGAAAGCACTGTATCTTTTTTTAAAAGATATTCTTATGCTTTTGTAATGAAATTTCCATAAGACACCATTTTTCCTTTTAAAAATAGGCCATTTTTAGAGACATTTACTTAAATACATATTTGTGCTAATTGGCAATTTATGTGATTACTATATCATACAGTCAGTGGAATATATTTACAACTTCCATAGAAGTTTCTAACTAGAATGATAGAAAGAGAAGATAAATTTTTCATTAAAGTACATTTTTGAATGTTTCATTTTCGCATGAAATGACTTTTAAGACTTCCAAGAACAAGCTAGCAGAACAAAAATTCAAGGGATTTTAATAAACTGTAAGAGCTGTAAACCCTTTCTTAGAGTACCTGCACAGAGAAGTAGATATAAGCTCATTCCTGACAGATTACCCAACAACAATTATGTAGATAATCAAATAAGAAATCGAGAGGATGCAAAGCATGCCAGTGGAGGGAGTATCCATGATAATAAAATTCCAGATTGCTTTATGTGGTCAAGATCTTGGGGAAAAAATAACCATTGTGCTTTGCATTTATCAAACTGGGAAACATCTTATGTGATACAAAAGGATGAAAATGAATGTTGAACTACTCTGCCAATATACTTAACCCTATTTTCTTTTAAGGACTTAAGTATTACAGCAAATAATTTTAAAATATTCAAATATGTACTAAGAATGATTTTAATAGAGGTAAAATAAATTTACAAAGTAGATTCAAAAGCAGAATGAGAGTGAAACAGAAGAGAAGATGTTAAGAGGATGTTAAACTTTCACAAATTACTATGCAAATAGTAATTTGATGGTTATTTAACTAAAAGAACACTGCAATAACAAAAAGGAATTTTTTTCTTCATATATTTAAATAAATCAAGAAAAATGTTTACCTCTGTGATTTTTACTCTATGATAATATCCTTCTTTGACCTGTGAGTCAATCAACAAGCATTTGTTAATGATATTCTATGTTCCATGTATTGAGTTAATTTCTTGGGATGCAAAGAAATGCATGGTCCATGTTGATAGGAACTCATTCTATTTTATAGCATTTCAATGTATTTAATTTAAAATAAATGCACATAAATCATCAGCTTTTCTATATATTTCCAGCACAGCATCAAGAGTTAGAAAGTGAAACACAATTTAAAATCACCCTAGACAATATAAAATACTTAGGAATCTATCAACCAAATCAAACACAGAAATTATATGAATACAACTACAAAAAACTTTCCAAACAATTAAAACTAGATCTAAACAATTGGAAAAACATTGATTGCTCACAGGTAGGAAGAGCTAACATAATAAAAATGACCATTCTACCCAAACTAATTTACCTATTTAATGCCATACCTATCAAAGTACCAAAAAACATTTTTACTGAATTAGAAAAAACTATAACAAAGTTCATTTGGAAGAACAAAAGATCAAGAATATCAAGAGAAATAATGAAAAAATGTGAAAGAACGTGGCCTAGCAGTACCAGATATTAAACTATACTATAAAGCAGCAGTCATCAAAACAATATGGTACTGGCTAAGAGACAGAAAGGAGGATCGGAGGAATAGACTTGGGGTAAGTGACATCAGCAAGACAGTGTATGATAAACCCAAAGTGCCCAACTTTTGGGACAAAAATCCACTATTTGACAAAAACTGTTGGGAAAATTGGAAAACAATATGGGAAAGATCAGGTTTAAATCAACATCTCACACCCTACACCAAGGTAAATTCAGAATGGATGAATGACTTGAATATAAAGAAGGAAACTGTAAGTAAATTAAGTGAACACAGAATAGTATACTTGTCAGGTATCTGGGAAAGGAATGATTTTAAAACTAAGCAAGAGTTAGAAAAAATTAAAAAAATTAAAATAAATAATTTTGATTTTATTAAATTAAACAGTTTTTGTACAAACAAAACAATGCAACCAAAATCAGAAGGGAAACAACAATCTGGGAAAAAATCTTTATAACAAAATACTCTGACAGAGGTCTAATTACTCAAATATACAAGGAGTTAAAGCAATTGTATAAAAAATCAAGCCAATCCTCACTTAATAAAAGGGCGAGGGACATGAATAGGTAATGTTCAGATAAAGAAATGAAAAGTATCAATAAGCACATGAGAAAGTATTCTAAATCTCTAAGAATTAGAGAAATGCAAATCAAACAACTCTGAGATATCACCTCCCACCTAGCAGATTGGCTAAAATGATAGCAGGGAGAGTAATGAATGATGGAGGGGATGTGGCAAAATTGGGACATTAATGCATTGCTGGTGGAGTTGTGAACTGATTCAACCATTCTGGTTGGCATTTCGGAACCATGCCCAAAGAGAGCTAAAAGACTGCCTGCCCTTTGATCTAGCCATACCATTTCTGGGTTTATACCCCAAAGAGATCATAGATAAAAAGACTTGTGCAAAAATATTTATAGCTGTGCTTTTGGTGGTAGCAAAAAATTGGAAAACACAGTTAAACCCTTCAATTGGGGAATGGCTAAACAAATTGTGGTATATATTGGTGATGCAATACTACTATGCTAAAAGGAATAATAAACTGGAGAAATTCCATGTAAAGTGGAAATACTTCTAGGAATTGATGCTGTGTGAAAGGAGCAGAGCCAAAAGATCATTGTACACAGATAATGATACAACGTGGTAAAATCAGACTTCTGTACTATCAGCAATGCGATGACCCAGGACAATTCTGAGGGATTTATGGAAAAGAATGGTACCCACATTTAGAGGAAGAACTGTGGGAGGAGAAACACAGAAGAAAAACAACTGCTTGAATACATGGGCTTATGTGGACATGATTTGGGATGTAGCCTCGAAATGACCACAACAATGCAACTATCAATAATATGGAAATAGGTCATGATAGATGACACATGTTAAAAGCAGTGGAAATGCACGTAGGGTATAGTAGAGAGGGTTTCAGAAGGTTTGGGACAGTGTAGGGGAAAGTAAGAACATGAATCATGTAACTATGGAAAATTTTTCTAAAAAATAAAAACAAATTTAAAAAATAAATGCATTATTTATTTTTTTAATTTTTTTTAAACCCTTGCACTTTGGTGTATTGTCTCATAGGTGGAAGATTGGTAAGGGTGGGCAATGGGGGTCAAGTGACTTGCCCAGGGTCACACAGCTGGGAAGTGGCTGAGGCCGGGTTTGAACTTAGGACCTCCTGTCTCTAGGCCTGACTCTCACTCCACTGAGCTACCCAGCTTAAAAAAAAAATTTTAAGATTTTTTCTTTGGAAATATTGAGTTTCAAAATGTTCTTTTCCTTCTCACTCCCTCCAAACTCAAAGAAAAGGCTAGCAATATGGCATCAATTATATATCTTAAGTAATGGGAACTTAAGTTCATACTAGCTGGAATAAAAAAAGAGGAATAATAAAGTGAGAAAATTATACTTCAATTTACACTCATAGTTCATCAGTTTTCACTCTGAAAGTGAATAACATTTTATTTACCATGAATCCTTTGGAACTTTCATGAATCATAGTATTGATTCAACCTGCCAAGTCATTCACAGTTGATCATGACTAAAATGTGGCTGTTACTCTTCATAATGATCTCTTAGTTCTTATTTCACTATTCATCAGTTCATATAGAGCTTTTCGTATTGTTCTGAAATCACCCTCCTTATCATTTCCTATAGCATAGTATCACTCTATAACTATCATATCTCATGAGTTTTTTGACCATTTCATTCTCTCTTGATGAGCATCCTCTCAATTATTTTTGTCTATATAAGTCTTTTGCATTTTCCTATCTCTTTGGAATACAGCCATAATAGTGATATTGCTGGGTCAAAGGGTTGGCACATTTTGACTGTCCTTTGGGCAAGATTCCAAATTGTTCTACAGATTATTTGGATAAGTTCCCTTCTTCAACAGCAGATGAATACTGTGTATCTATTTTCCATCATCTTCTCCAGTATTTGTCATTTGCTATAGGTGTGATGTATGTAGTTTCTTTAATTTACCTTACTCTAATCAATAGCATCTATTCCCCTCCTTTAAGGTATACTCAGTTATGCTGTGTAGGTTATTCTTCATTGTAATCATAGCTCCTGTTCCTTCGATGATATCATATTCTGAGGAATCTGTTCCTTTAATGTAGAAGGTGCTAAAACTTCTATGATTTAAACTTTCCATTGTGACTAACCATCAACACTGTTGCAACTGCTACATGTGTGGTCTCTTGACAGGCCTCCAACCCAGTGTCACATATTTCTCCTGCAGATCCCTAAAGGAAAGTTTTCAGAGGATTGAAAAATATTCCACCTTCACTTTTTGTTGACTCTGCTGCAACTAAATTTGAGTCAAGGCATTATTTCAAAGCTCTTTGGAGGAGAATTTTGGGAACATCTTTCTGAGTGTCTGCCCCTAATGTTCAAACTTGGTTTCTGAACTCATGTTGTAATGGAAGTGATATGCAAAAATTATACAAATAGTTGTATAAAAAGTGGAGTATTAAAAGTGAAATGAACAATCCACATATAGTAAGGGTCTATTTTTTTGTCTCAAAAGGAAGAAGAATAGATATATTTAGCCTCTTCTCCCCAATTCTTCTTCAGGGGAGACTTTATTTCCTGACAAGAAGAGTTGGAGAAATGTTGGAACTGAAAGCCACCACTCTGATTTCCTAAGAAAAATGGATACTGGCTTAGAAGTATATCTATCTGCTTGTATCCACATTGTTTATTTAGAGGAAAAGATGAGATTCCATCTAACTTCTTTATGATTTTGTGTGGAGGTTGGCCCACAAACTTTAATATCTATGATAAACATTCATAGACTATACTAAAAATTTAATTTGTCCAAATAATATTTTAAAATAGCAACCAGAGAAAGTATTCATAGGAGAATATATACTAGACATTATAGAGTGAAGGAGTGCTTTCATTGGGAGTGAGATAACTCAGTTCAACAAAGAGAGAGTCTTAATCTTACTCAAGGGGAAACTGCCCAAAGGCTCTTGAATAATAAACTAGGAATAGGGACATTGGAAGAGACTTCCAATTACTTTTATATCATCCCATTGTCTTTTCATTCAGCAAATGAAAGTGAGGTTGTCCTCTTTAATCTTCTCTATCAAAGTTGGTATCTAAGACTACCCAAAACAACTCAGAGCTCAAACAAGACTTCAAATGTGACTAGTCCCAAAAGGGACTTTCCCTGAACCCAAACAGGACAAAAAGGGGATTCTTACTTGAAAAGTCCCAAAAAGGACTGGGGGAGACTCAAACTCTCTCTTTCTGCTCCAGGTAACTCTTCTCCGCCTCTACCACAAGGCAGGATTTTGGTTCCACCAATAAAGAGAGAATCATATTGGAAAGATTTGGAACAGAGGTAACATTCACTCAAGATATGAAAATGGAAAGTAATCTCAAAGAGAGGCATTAGTAGTGGGTGGTAGCTGGGCAAAGTAGATTGGGAGAAGATCAATTAACAGAAGCTTCCCTAAATAGAATATAATTTTTTTATGAGGACAAAAAGTTAAAACAAAGAAATAGTTATTTATCATTGGATAATTGTTCAGTATTTTTCCATTCCTACTTATTATGCTCTGATCTTGATAGGTTCCTCTAGGATTTTAAAAGTCCTTCTTGTAAAGCAAAGAATCTAGTCTTTGTCTTATATAAAACTTTCTACTTGCATATTATGTTGAGCACAGATGCCAGAAGCAATGGCATATTGCATGTTGATGGCAGTTATTGATAGACAAATCAGTTCATAATGTAAAATAACACAGCCTCCTAACTCCCTAAACTTTGTCATGGCCCCTTGGTATTTTGAATGTCCACAATTCACAGGACATCCATGCTTACAATATCTGACATGTTAAATATAGGCTCCCATCATGTTTCCACTTTTTGGTGGGGATAAAAAGAAGACTAGAGAAGCTATTCATACACCCTTACCCTTGGCCCACAAGAATTTTAAAAGAAATATTAGAAAAGGGATACATCCATCCATGTATACAGACCATGATACCCAAAGTCAGTCAGTCAATAAAGATTTATTAATTGCCTGTTATATATAAGATATTCCACTAAGCTCTAGAGATATAAAGAAAAGTAACAGGCAATTGCTATCCTCAATGAACTCACAGCCTAAGGGAACAACATGCAAAAACTTATGTATAGAGGTTCCGGGTTAAGATGGCGGCAGAGTAAGAAGCAGCTCTTAACCTCTCCTGACCGAAACATACAAAACTCCTCAAGGGGACATAAAAACAAGTCCAGACGAACGGAGGAACCCCACAACAGGGCACAGTGTGGAAGGTACGTGGAATCGAGACATTTTCAGGCTATAAAGGGCTCTCACTCAATCGCAGGCTGAGCAACCGCCCCACCTCCACCCCCTCCACATTCATCTATA